>NC_141687.1:1767941438-1768206438 GCF_964263255.1 Lissotriton vulgaris
CAGCGTCTCGGCTCGGCTAAGAATATATCACACGAGCCATCGGTCGAGCATTACCAATCACTGCTTAAATCAAACCCGAAAGCCATGGAGTCGAAACCGAAACTGCTGGAGGCAGTCCTCTGATCGAAGAGTTCGAATCCATCGGATTCGAAGAAGAAGAAAAGTGTTGACGACCCTGCGGGGTCACAAATAAGGGGTGTCAAACCGAAGATCGGTATGCTGAAGTCCATAACTAAAGGCAAGCACGTCGAACCAACGAGGTCAACGTCGACAGACAGTGACACAAATAAAGGACTCGAGTCTCGGAAGGTTCTCGATCCGAATCAACGAGTCGACAGGCCACAGTTCATCAAAAGCCTCGAGACTATGTCCAAGAGCGGCAAGGCCAAAAACATATTGGCGAAAAGACAAAGTCGGTCGGACCAATAACGACGCCGGACCCGAAGGTCAGTCTGTCTACAAGAACTATGCCACCAATAAAATTCGGACTGCCCCCGACTGCACGGCCTAAGGCATTCGATCCGAAAACGGGGATCGAACCGTCCAAGAAGGTGTTGATGGGGGAAAGGAGTCATTCTCTAGAAGAAGAGGACATTGTGTACCAAGATCCCTCCTATGATGACCCGTCGAAGCTACATATCGACACCGACGCTGGCAGACTTACTATTTATCAAAGAAAGATCAGGTCAGAAAATCCTCTTGAAGCCTATAAAATTCCACTCAAAAAGAAAAGGGATTCTTCCACATCACCTGTCCTTTTTGAAACTGCAAGGTACCATGGCCAGGACACTTCTGCATACTCACCCACACGCACTAATGAGGATATGGGGTATGACTACAATGAAGAATTTAATTACCCTGCGGACACGGATCAGGATGACCAGACTCAAGCCTGGACAGACCCTGTTGACCCGGGGGAGTCACAAACTATTCCTGACACTCCTTCTTATCCTGTCAAAACTTCGCCAACAGAGGATACAGCTGCGTTTAACGCATTAATAGAAAGGGCAGCACACAATCATGATGTGGAAATGCATGCTGACCCAATTGAAGAGGACTTCCTATTTGACACTTTCTCCACTTCAGAGAAATCAGTCAAGACATTGCCAATGTTGAAAGGTGTCCTTAAACATGCAGGAGACATTTTCAAGGAAACCACAAGAGCAAGGGTTGTTAACCCCAGAATCGAAAAAAAATACAGACCGGCACCTGTGGACCCCACATATATTAAGGGACAGCTGCTATTGGACTCTTTGGTGGTATCAAATGCTCGTAAGCGTGCTAACTCACAAACCACTATTAGCCAGATACGGTAGGGCTCATTATGACACAGTAAAGCAACTGCTACAACACTTGCTAGATGTCTACAAGGAGGGAGCAGAAACAAGGATACAAGAGGGAAAACTCATATGTAACGCATACATTAAATGTGCGTTAGACGCAGCAGACACCGCAGCCAGGGCCATCAATACAAGTGTCATGCTCAGGAGACATGCCTGGTTATGCATCTCTGGATTCAAACCTGAGATTCAAACCACATTATTAAATCAACCAGTGAACCCTGATTATTTATTTAGTCCTGACGTGGACACAATATTAGAAAAGATTAAAAAAGACAGAGACAGCCAAGTCTATGGGTGCCTTGCAGTCTCAACAATTCAGAGGAGGCTCCTTTCGACGCACGGGTAACAGAGGAGCTACACGAGACCAGGCATCTCAGCAGACTCCATACAATAAAGGGAGCACGCATACTACCTATAATAAAAACAATAGAGGTGGATACCGTGGCAACAGCAGCACAGGCAGAGGACGAGGGAATAACACCACCAGATCCTCCGCCAATACTAAACAGTGACATCTTGTCACTGCCCCCAGACCATGTAACACCGGTCAGGGGACGATTACAGCAGTTCCTGCCAGTCTAGGAAAGCATTACCACAGACAGGTAGGTGAGGCTACTTATCCAGTACGACCTCCACTCCATCCAACATACCCCCAAGACACCGTCCTATATCCGCAGAGCACATACACTTATTGCAAGAGGTAACCAGCATGCTGCAAAAAGGGGCCATAGAACTCGTACCTATAGAACAACAGGGTGCAGGGGTATACTCGCTGTACTTCTTAATTCCCAAAAAAGACGGGTCTCTCAGGCCAATACTGAACCTCAGGCCCCTAATCCAATACATCTTGTCAGAACATTTTCACATGCTCACATTACAGCAGGTTCTACCATTACTCAGTCAGGGAGATTTCCTCGCCACATTAGACCTAAAAGACGCATATTTCCACATACCGACACATCCGGCACACAGGAAATATCTCAGGTTCACCATACAGAATCAGCACTACCAGTTCAAGGTCCTGCCTTTCGGGGTCACAATAGCCCCCCAGGGTGTTTACCAAGTGCCTAGCGACAGTAGCTGCACACCTTCGGAGACAGCATATTCACGTCTACCCATATCTGGCCGACTGGCTTATCCAAGCAAAGTCAGCCCAGCAATGTGCCAGCCACATGTACCGCACTATTCACCTCCTACACAGCCTCTGATTCTCATTAAACTACCCAAAGTCTCATCTTCAACCCGCCCACGTACAACAGTACCTGGGAGCGACAATAGACACTCTGGCAGCAAAGGCTCAGCCAAACTCAGCAAGAATCAACAGCATTCAATTACTGATTCAGAAATTCAGACCTCAACACTCGCTCCCAGCACGGGTGTTTATGCAGTTGATAGGCATGATGGCCTCCTGCATCTTCATAGTCCCTCACACGAGACTACACATGTATCCGCTTCAAGCGTGCTTAGCACGGCAGTGGAACCAGGCTCAAGGACAATTAAAAGACCTAGTGTTGGTGACCGGTCACGCATACAACTCTCTGCATTGGTGGAACGCACAAAACCTTTGCAGGGGACGACCGTTTCAAGAGCCTGTACCACAAATAGTGCTTACGACGGACGCATCTCTCCTGGGATGGGGAGCGCATGTCCTCCATTACACAGTGCAGGGACTATGGACGACACAGCAAAAGAAAATGCACATCAACCTGCTGGAACTGATGGCAATCTTTATGGCAATGAAGGCGTTCAAGATACATTTGTGCAACAAAGTCAAAGTTGATCCGGACGGACAACATGACTGCCATGTACTACATACAGAAGCAGGGAGGGACACACTCCACAGTTGTCACATTTAGCGCAAAGCATGTGGAAGTGGGCCATTCAGAGAAACATATTCCTCATGACGGAACACCTCCCAGGCAGGGACAACCAGATGGCGGATCTGCTCAACAGAAACAGCCACCAGATGCACGAGTGGGAGATGCATCCCTCAGTGCTACAACTGTACTTCCTGCAGTAGGGTCACCCAGAGATAGACCTGTTCGCCACAAGGGAAAACGCAAAATGCCAAAGCTTCGCCGCCAGGTTTCCACATCCGCAGTCTCAGGGCAACGCGATATGGATGAACTGGTCAGGCAGGTTTGCGTACACTTTTCCCCCAGCCCCGCTCATACCACTAGTGGCACGCAAACTGCGACAACACTCATCCTAGTTGCTCCAACGTGGGCGAGGCAACCGTGGTACACCACGTTCCTAGAACTTTCAGTGGTGCCTCATCAAAGGCTGCGGCTAACACCGTATTTTAACGCAGAGCCATGGAGACCTTCAGCACCCAGATCCGCAGCAGTTGAACCTTGCGATCTGGCTCCTGAAGTCAGAGTTTTGTTACCTAAACTTGCCTACTGACTGTATGAATATTATCAAGGAAGCAAGAAGACCTACGACCAGAGCATGCTCTGCAGCAAAGTGGAAACGATTTGTCATTTATTGCAACAATAATGACATAAATCCACTAGATGCATCAACTCAAAACATCATATGTTACCTGTTACATTTACACAGATGCAATCTAGCCTACAGTTCCATACGTATACATTTAGCTGCGGTGGCAGCTTATCTTCAGAACAGGCAGCACCTTTCTCTCTTCAGACTACATGCTATTAAATCTTTCATGGAGGGACTCAAACGAGTGATTCCTCCAAGACACCCGCCTTCACCTGTCTGGAACCTGAACGTGGTTCTAACCAGACTGATGGGACCACCTTTTGAACCTCTACACTCGTGTGAAACCCAATTCCTAACTTGGAAAGTGGCTTTTTTTTTTTTAAACCTTTATTAGTCTTGCAATCAATTACAAGTACGGGCCTACAACCTTCTCGGCCGGCCGCGAAGCAGTGTAAAAGTATAGCAATCAATGCGGAGAGTCAGAACAGTTCAAAAGCCAGGGCGATACGTAGACCAGGAGACAACTCGTGGACAAATGATTAGGTCCGAAGTCAGGATTACAGAGGTTCATTTTTAAATTTATAAGAACTGAAAAAGTGCCATACAATCACATGTGGTCCTGCAACACAGCACACAATCAGGATATCAACAATTAGTATAAATACAAACGAGGTAGTGGGGTAAGGCACACAAATCAGGAGAAACGTAGGCACAAATCCAATGGATAGCAAACCCTAACCCCACCTCTCAAAACAATACACGTTACAGGAACCATGAATGAAGACGACACTATAGAAAAAGAAAAAAGACTAAATGGGCCATGGAAACAAAGAACAAGCAAACCCCGCCCCTACCCCCACCCTGCACACCCGCGGAAGGCCAAGGCCTACCCCCCCAGCCGCGTGCCTGTCGCCCTATTGGAACCCGAAATTTAGAAAGAAAAGGAGAAAAGACAAGAAACATAAGTGGAGGAGGGCCCTCAAAGTCGCCACCCGGCCCTTCCCATCACCCCTGCACATGGGGAAGATTCAGAAGCAGAATAGAGTATCATGGAAAACATCAAGTACCAATTACATCAGTAATACAATCCCAATGTAACACATCCAAAGCACCGTCGGTTAACGTGAGGGCCACCGAAACCTAAAATGCATCATCCCTGGCCTCGTCTAGCAACAGAACCACCAAATGACCCCTTGACAATCGATATACAGTACTGTTTGAAGGATCTGGAGGATCCGAGCCAATCAGGCCCGAACAACACCAAGAGAAAGTTCAGCAGTTCGAGTCCATCAGGACGCATATAGCTGAAATCCAAGGGCGTCGGTACCAAGCCCACGAGTGTCACAAAGTTCAAGCACAGTAATACCATCCATGAAGGAGAAATCTCACAGTTCGGCAAGTGCCGCAGTGTTGTCGGGACGGCCTGAGAAGAACAGCATCGTGTCCCTAGATTCAGGCCAAGCACGCGTCCCAAAGAGTCACTCATGCACACAGCCTCGCTGTCCAGAGAGGACGAAGGAATCAGGGCCCTCAGCAGTTCCCAAAACCTGGGCGGGCCAAAGTCCTCCCCAAGGAAGTAGATACGGGCACACCGGCACTCATTTGGAATCGGACCACATCCTTTTCAGGGCGGTGAAACAGAAATGGCGGCCATTCTTCGATCCAGTTCACAGGCATTGCAAATCAGGGTCTCGCGTAGATCCGTTAGGGCGGCCAAGACATCCTTGGGTGTGGGCTGCACAGTGCGCTGCCAGCACCCCAGCTCCGCGCCTACGGCAGCCGTGTCGACCGGGAAAGGATCCGGGAGGAGGGGTGTCAGCCGCCATCTTTGTCAGTTCGGCCCCGTCCCTCTGCACCTCACTGTAGGGACCGGCCTCGGCACAGGGCGCCACCAAATGTACTCCCGGAGCACAAAGTGGTGAGGTGGGTTCCCCAGGGAGAGTCACCAAAAGGCTAAACAAAAGACCCTACCACTCCCTGGGGGCCGCCCGCCTGTCTCGGGGGCGATCCTTGGTTATGTCCGGGCGCGGAGTCCGAAGAGGGGGGCCAAGAGCCACCCCCTCGACTCCAGTATGCCTCGCAGGCCCCCAAGGCTCTTCGAGAAGGGACCGGGCCGATACTGCCGTCAGCGGCACTTCAAGACAACGGCACCCTCCGACCGACTCCCCACCACCAGAGGCGGCCACTGTTGTTGCAGTCGCGGCCGGCGGCCAATTGCAATCGACACCCCGGCTTTGTCACCGCACGGGCCGCAGAGCAGTGGATGGGAAATTCTCCGGATTCACAGCACGCAGGAGTCTCCGGAGCAGGTGGTAAGTGAACGCTCTCCTTCTTTTATCCAAATACACCTTCTTAGTTCAGAACGAACAGCAGGATGGTCGTACAGGGCGAGAGGGCTCACGGAGCCGAGCGGCTATGCGACCATTTCGGATGCTGACTTTGCTCCTCCCCCCGAAAGTGGCTTTTTTAATGGCGATTACATCACTTAGAAGAGTTAGTGAGCCGCAAGACCTAACTATTCAGAAGCCATTCATCCAAATTCACGCAAATAGGGTAGTGCTACGTACAAACCCTAAATTTATGCCAAAGGTGGTATCCCAGTTTCACATCAATCAAACAATAGAACTGCCAGTGTTCTTCCCAAATCCAGATTCAGTGGCAGAAGAGCTCTACATACTTGACGTTAAGAGAGCTCTCCTGTACTATATAGACAGGGCAAAACTTTTCAGGAAAACTAAGCAACTGTTTGTTGCCTTTCCACTACAGCACAAAGGCAACCCCATTTCCAAATCAGGTGTAGCCAGATGGATTGTTGAGTGCATAGAAATTTGTTATCAGAAAGCTAAACGCACATTACCAGTTCCCTCAAGAGCGCATTCAACACGCAAGTTAGGGGCATCCATGGCTTTCCTAGGAAACATTCCTCTAGAAGAAATATGTAGAGCAGCCACATGGACAACCATACATACATTTACTAAACACTACTGTGTAGATGTACATTCAAAACCGCAAGCTGCTGTAGGACAGGCTGTTCTCAAAACTCTTTTTCAGACTGCTGCAGCTGGCACAGGTAGCCACCGCTAAGGGAGAGACTGCTAAACATCCTATGCACAGATATGAATTCAGCAGCCCACATGCCTCGAACGGAATATGCTTCTTACCAGTATGCATCTGTTCTTGGCATGTAGGGCTGCTGACATTCATATCGCCCGCCCTTCTCCCCGGTGCCTGTCGCAGCTGTAGCACTCAGAATTAATCTCTAGCATGGACATCACTTACTGTATCATACTCCATCTCTGCCACAATGGCGAAAAACAATCTGAGGATGGAGAGAGTTCCAATGCGCACTGTAGTCTGGTGGAGGAGCCACCTATCTTGTGATACTTCGAAGACTCTTCCAGGACAGCAATGCGCAATCATCCGGACCCAACACTAGGCGGCAAACTATGCACCGATATGAATGTCAGCAGCCCTACATGCCAAGAACAGATGCATACTGGTAAGTAGCATATTCCTTATCCAGTATTGGTATCTTTCATAGAGTCACATACCTGAATCATTCCCTGTCGTTGGGATGGGAGTCTCCGGTACATAAATAAAGTAATGTCCCATTAGACATACAGAGTAATAGGCCAAAGGTCCCCCCATTAGTAACCTATCCATGTCCTTTTGTAAAAAGGACCAAACTCTAGAGAAGAGGCAATCAGCTATTACTTCCCTCTAGAACCCTCCTAGAAGGAGCTCTAGTCCCTCAGATTTTTATAAGCACCGTGCTAAGTAGGCGTATTACTGAGTGAATTAGATGAGCCCTTCCAGGGGAGGTAGGAGGGTTGCATGTGAATCTATGAAAGATATCAATGCTGGATAACCAGTTACAGGTAACGCATTTCTTATCCATTATTAGGGTATCTTTAATAGATTCACATGCCTGAATCAGAGTAGTAAGCAATGATAAGCACATTTCTGATGGTACAGCATATGCAAATTCACCAGATAATAACATATCAAAGTGGCACATAGAAAGTATAAAATTGTAATCAAAGATACCATTAAGAAATACAATAGAGAAATGTGCGTATACAAGAAAGGATAGTGGGATGAAAAGAAGGCTCACCTCTATTGAAATAGATGATCAAGTACTGCTTGCCCCACTGCAGCATCCTTCATGAGTTCTGTATCCAAGCTTGGTGAATGTATGCAGCGCCTTCCAAGTTGCCGCTCTGCAAATGTCTGATAGGCACACCTGCGAAGAGCGCCATGCATATAGACATCGCTCTAGTGGAATGGGCCCGAACTTTAGAATGAAGGGGTTGCCCCGCTTGCAGTTGACAAAATGTAATACAGGGCTCGAAAATTCCACTCGACTGCTTGCATAGTCGTGCTAAATTTGACAAGGTTGAGCTGTTTTTAGGTTCTTCTCGCCCTTTCTGGTGAGTAGGAAAACAAACCAACTTTTGTCCTCTGTCTGTGAAAACGGAGCAAATGTGACAAGATAAGATTTAAAGGCATTTTTTATTGCTCACAAAGTTGATGAGCAATAAAGATGCCTTTAAATCTTGTTATCTTGCCACATTTGCTCCGCTTTCAGAGACGGAGGTCAAGTAGTTTTCAGTTAGGTCGAGGATATTTTTTATGGTACTAGTCCCGCAGGACTAGTACCATTTTTTGGATTTTTTGAGCCCTGTAATAGCTGCAGAGATCCAGCAAGAGATACTTTGTTTAGTGAGTGGCAGACCTTTTCTAGGTCGACTGTAAGCCACAAAGAGTTGGTTGGATTTGCAGAAGGTCTTTGTCTTCTCAATATAAAACTTTAGGCAGCGTTAAAGATCCAGAGAATGCAGAGTTCTCTCTGCCATTGTGCGAGGATTTGGAAAGAAAGAACTTAAGACTACAGGCTTGTTGAGATGGATGTCCGGCGGGACCTTTGGCACAAATTTGGGATTCGTTCGAAATATCACCCTGTCTAGCTTGACTTGAAGGAAAGGGTCTTGAATTGAAAAAGCCTGGAGCTCACTTACTCGTCTCTTTGAGGTACGGGCAAGGAGTGCCATTTTACAAGAGAAATACTTAAGATCAGTTCTGTGTATGGGCTCAAAGGGATGTTTCATGAGCTGAGGTAGAACTGTGTTGAGTTGCCAAGCGGGAGGTAAAGTCTTCACAGTAGGAAAAGTCCTGAACATGTCTTTATGAAACTGCTTGATCAACCTGTTAGGCCAGAGAGAAGGGCCAGCAGAAGATCTTCACTAACGGGATATTGCCGCCAAGTGAACCCTGATGGAAGCGTGAGCAAGACCTGAGTTTGCCAAATGGAGAAGGTAAGGCAATATTTGTACTGGAGAGGAAGAAAATGGGTGTTTTTTCTGTGACTTGCACCAAATGCAGAACCTTTTCCACTTTAAAGAGTATGTCTTGTTAGTACTGTCCGCCCGAGCCAGAACAGCTCTACAATCCGGCAGAATGTCCAGATTCTGAAATTCCTTGAACTCAGGAGCCAAGCTGATAACCTGAGATTTGCCGGATCCGGATGCTAGACGTTCATTGTGAGGAGAGAAGGAAACCGTTTCAACCGGATTGGTGGTTCCAGGGAGAGAAGGTGAAGCTCTGTGAACCAATGCTGTTGTGGCCAAGCTGGGGCTAACCGAATGAGTGTGCAAGGCTCCGCTTTCAATTTCCTGAGAACTCTGGGAATCATTGGAAACGGTGGAAAAGCGTATACAAAGACATTGCACCATGCGATCGAAAATGCATTTCCTAGAGATCCCTTCCGGGGATGCCAGCTTGCGAAGTGTTGAAAAGAACAACACAGGGTCGTGACTCTGACCCAGTAAGGCTAAGCCCAATGTAACAAAAGAACAACACCACTGCCAATACTGGACTTCATTTTCTGCTATTTGTACTAACCTTTTTTGAATGAAACATACCGGTCCGTTTATTTGAATTTACGTCACTTAATTTATTGGTTCATTTTTTATAGTGAAACATATTACTTCATAAAGATGTCACTCGTTTTTTTGTGCATGTACAAACAGATATAAAACAATACACTTCAATACAACATAGTTTAAATATACATTACATTTACAAATTATCAGCACATCCACCAACCATTCTGGCTATCCATACCTCACTCATACCTACAAATAAACCGCATAAAACATTATTTTGAGCCTAATGTCGAAAAATGGGTTATACGTCCATGTAGATGGTATTAAACTTTATTTTGTCATAAACAGTCTTATTTAGAACAATCACTTGGAAACAAAGCCTTGTTATCCAAACCACAAATTCCTTTTTTAATCTGATTGACACTAGGCGTCAAAAACAGGTTGACGCGATTCGAACCCCAATTGCGGGATTCTCCTCAGGACCAACACTCTACAAAACATAAAAAGACACCTAATTTAAAAACTGCCACATACTGTAGAGTTGACTTAAGACACTAATACCACCAGTTGGCATCCAGCTACCGTACCTTATTAGTGTAGGACACAATCCCTTATTAAAGATGAAGTAGAGTTGACACAGGTCACAATAGACACTCTGAACAAAAAGAGACATAACAAAGACCTAATCAAGATTCTGTATAAATGGCCCGCCCTTTCTGAAAATAAATAGCGCTTCAATACCACTCACCTAATTGGGTGTGTGGAAGTAACTTCTGAAAAATAAGAAGCAAAGGACCCATTAGTCTAAAATACGCCTGAGATTGCGGGACTGTTTGAAAGCAGAGGACTTACTCATGAACGGTGCTTACCAATATGGGGCACGTCACGGACTAATAGCCCGTTGTTGGTTTCAGGCAACATAAATTGCGATCTGCAAGGAAAGCGGACCGTTAGAGTTCTAAAAAACGATCGGCGATGGTGCATGAGTGTTAAATAGAATATAGAGGCAGGCTTACCAGGTCAGAGGACATCACAAGTTAATCCTCTGAATTGATTACTTGCAGCGCGGCAGCAACGATCTGTAAAACAAACAGACCATTGGGATGACTGAAGAAACGTCGTAGCGGGCCGTCAATCCTAATTTGAGAGCTGGCATTTCCGTGCGGCAGCTTACCTTAGTCTCATCACGTCGCTCCTCTCACGTAGAGTCCGGAAGTGTGTGGAACCGCAATTCAGTATTGTTTGTACCTATTGGTCGAAGTGCTGATCACGTGGTTTGGACAGCAACAAAGAAATTTAAAGGCACACTGTTGAAACTTTCTTCTCAAATGGACATTCAATGCTGTATACGCAGCTAATTCAACACTGTCAGAAGCAACGAACACGGGGATCACGGGGCCCTGACTGATATTTAAATAAGAAGCCTGCATTAATTGAGACACTATGCTCCATATTTAGCTCTATTCTAATTATGATGTATCGCTGAAAAGTCATTGTTCTGTTGTTGCACCTTGTGTGGACAAGCCTCCCGCTGAAAGCTGGGCAAATTCTAGCATATGCTGCTCGTTGGGCAAATCCTTGCATATGCTGTTGATGCATATATACAAAATGAATACACATTAAATTGGGGGATTTTAAGCGCAATGAGGGACACTTTATAGTACAGCATTTAACACAATCATTCCTGGTGGGTTCCCAGATTGCCTCTCAAGATTTCAGATATCTCATTCAATCCTGTTGTTGCTGTGTTATATTTCATTATGAGTAATGCTTCCCGCTGGATGAGTTTCCCCTCAATGTCTCCTCCCCGTAGGTCGTTGTTGATTTTAGAGATAATGGTCCAACGTAAGTCCTCCTCTGAATATTTGGTTGCGAGTCCACTGATCCAATTCCCACTCGTGACACGTTTCCTGTTGCCTGCTCAGAGAATCGGCCAGAAAGTTCTCCGTTCCTGGGACGTACTCTGCTCGAAGGGAAATATTGTGAAGGATCAACCAGTCCAGATATTTTCCGACTCGTGAGAGAGTGTTAGGAAGCGAGTCCCTCCCTGTTTGTTTAGATAGTGCATTGTCGTGGTATTGTCCGTACGCACAAGCACTAGAGAATTCCGGATTCTTGGTGGGAAAGCTTCAAGGGTGAGGAAGACCACTCGCAGTTCGAGGAGATTTATATTAAATTTTTTCTCAAAGGGGCACCACTTCCCACTTATCTGCAGTTCTTGGAGGAAAGCTCCCCAACCTTCCAGTGACGCATCTCTTGTGATGACATGCGGCGAAGCTGGCAGCAAAAAAGGCAAGCCTTGAGAGAGGTTTTGAGGACAAATCCACCACCTCAGAGCCTTGACCATTTGAGGGGTCATTAGTATGACCTCGTCGAATGAACTTGTGCATTGGACCCATTGAGCTGAGAGCGCCTCTTGAAGAGGGCGCATGCGAGGCGACAGTGTGGAACCAGTAGAATGCATAATGACATCATCCCGAGCAGAGACTTGAAAAGGCAAATTGTTAAAGACCTCTTGGAACTTATGAGAATAGCCAATGAAAGAAGTCAGTCCTTTTTTTCTTGTGATGGAAACACCTTCCTCTGGGTCGTGTCGAGGGTAGCGCCTAGGAAATTTATACGCTGGGAAGGCAGGAGGACCGGCTTGTACAGATTGAGTGCAAGTCCCAAGCGATTGAAAAGCTGTAGACAAGCGTTGGAAGACCTGGACACGCCTTCTAGGGATGGTGCTTCGATTAGCCAGTCGTCCAGATATGGAAAAACCTGATGGTGTTGCTGCCTGAGATATGCAGCCACTGGAGATAGGCATTTTGTAAAAATGCGTGGTGCAGATTTGAGCCCGAACGGTAGGACACCGAACTGGAAGTGTCTGCCCGCTACTGCAAACCTCAAGAACTTCTTGTGATTCTGGTGAATAGGGATGTGAAAATAGGCATCCTGAAGATCCAGAGACACAACACAGTCCTCGGCATTGAGAAGTTGTAGAAGTACCTGAATTTTCACCATACGAAATGACTGCTTTTTCAAGAATTTGTTGAGGGATCTTAGTTCTAAAATTGGTCTCCATTTTTTCTCCTTTTTCTGTATCAGGAAAAAACGGGAGTAAAATCCTTTCCCCCCGTTGAGAAAGAGGAACTCTTTCTATAGCTCCCTTCTGGAGCATAAGTGAAATCTCCCGGAGTAGAATACGTAGATTTTTGTGAAGCATAGGTCGGGGAGGAGTTTGGGGAGGAATTTGAGTAAACTCCAGTGAATGACCGAATTGAACCAATTGAGGTCTGTTGTAATTTGTTTCCAATTTTTCAGGAAATGGGAAAATCTTCCTCCAACTTTTGCGGGCGGAGATGAAATGAAGACTGGCTAAAGTGAAGGGTCTATATGGAGCCACTCACCCAACGGATACGTACCAACCGGGCGGTGACGGGGGTTAAGTTCGGAGGCTTTACTCACACAATAAGCCTCTACGCGGACGATATTATACTGTCGTTGGACGACCCCCGGTCGGCTCTCCCGGCATGCATTGAGGAGCTAGACTCCTTCGCTGAGGTTGCAGGCTTTAGGATGAACATGGGGAAGTCAGTAGCCCTGGATATCTCCCTTACATCGACCACTAGATCCTATCTGCAAGGCAGGTTTCCAATGCTTTGGTCATCGGATTTGGTACCCTATTTGGGCATCCAGCTGGCTCCCACCTTGCCAGCCATGGTAAGAGCCAACTACACCGCACTGGGCAAAAAGATCCGGGAGGAGCTGGGGAGGTGGAACCGTAGCACCCTTTTCTGGCTGGGCAGAATAGTGGCGGTGAAAATTACGATTTTGCCCCAGGTCCTGTACCTGTTCAAGGCCCTACCACTTCACCCACCCACGGGATGGATCCAACAGACACAAGCGGACCTTTTGCGTTTCATCTGGCAGGGAAGGAAGCTTAGAATGCGCAGGACGCTCTCTATGCTGGCCCCTGAGGCTGGAGGGCTTGGAATCCCAGACCTTCGCAAATATTTCCAAGCGGCTCAGCTGCGATATCTCGTAGAATGGAGCAGGTGGGAATCAGATAAGCACTGGCTTTTCCAGGACCAGGCGGTGGCGGACCGCCCTCTGCAGGAGGTGCTGTTTCTGCGCCGACTTAATCGCCCTGCGAATCTATATGCCTCTTATTTCACCAGGGTACCCCTGCGGGTCTGGGATGCCACCAACGTCGCTTGCAACCTTACCACTTTCCCGTCCCCACTTACGCCACTGGTGGACAACCCGGACTTTACCCCGGGGATGGAGAGGGGCGCCTTTGCCCACTGGCGAGCGGCCGGTGCCGTGCCCTGTGCCATCTGTATGGCCCTGAAGGGGTCATTCCCTTTCCGCAATTCCGACAGGAATACTTGCTCCCAGAATCTGAAAGACACCGCTACATGCAGGTTCACCATTGGGCACTACACCCACAGGTACGGGACGCGGCTGATAGGCAACTACTCCCGTATGAAAGGTGGCTCATGACATGCAAGACGGATCCGAAATTGATTACAGACCTCTATAAACTATTGCAACCACCCACCTCACACTTTTACAATCCTGGGAGGGAGCGTTGGGAACGGGAGCTGGGTAGGACATTGAGCCATAAGGAGTGGGATCAGGTATGTTACAGGGCACGCCATTCGGCTTATCATATGGGACTCACCGAAACACTAGCGAAGGTCGCTACCTACTGGTACTATACGCCAGAACGGGTACATGAAATGGACCCGAATAAGGACGGTGATTGCTGGAGGGGATGCAAGCAGGTAGAGACTAGCCACAGATTGCATACTGGCCTTCCCATCCTCCCCGCTCTGTGAACCAATTACTGTTTATCAGGGCCTTAGCTTGTCACAGCAGTGGTTAATCCTAGTCGGGGCTCCCACGCTCCTGGAATGAAAAGTCATTAAAGTAACTGACATCAGCATGCCAAGGTGGCACTTATATAGGTACTGGCGCACGCCGTTTCTGACGCGGATGCCAACGCAGAGCCAAAGGACACCACCTACTGGCACGCAGGGATACTAATCGAAAATCTTCCTTTTCTAGTCTGATGCCTGGGGAGTATTCTAAGTTATGGAAGCTGAAGCTTGATAAGGCATTACTGAAGGTAAGAAACTTGTGCTTCTGGCATAGAAACTGAAGTCAGCACGTTCGGTTAGCACTAATAACAGCACCGCGTATGTCACATGTGGCGAGGGTCCAAGGGATGTGGCAAGCAATCTCCCCCATACCTGCGGTGTAGTCTCTTAATGGGAGAAAGGATTTATGAGCAGACTGTGAACAGCAAAATACAATGTTACCTACCGATGTAAAGGAGTACTGCTAGTTTCCAGATCCAGTGACACCTGGGAAGTTTTTTCATGGTCAGGAATCTATTTAGTGTCGACCAGAAGGAATGTTACTGAAGGTAAGTAACTTGTTCATCACTAATCCCACCTGTTATGAAACACTAAAGGATGTACATTATCACTGAGAAACTGCAAGACTCGAGATTTGGCCCAAACAGCATCTGACCGATGGATAAGGACTAACGGGCACAAGAAAGGCATCCATCTTTTACAGCCCCTTTCTCGTTATGTAGGTTTCCTGCAGTTTGGTCCAGAAATATATATTTTTTTTAAAGCAAGCCCAAGACTGAACAAGTCTGTTATACGCTCCCAGCTCGAAACGACATTCAAAAACTGGCCATGGTACTCCGCTGGACTCAGGGAGACAAAACGCCAGTGTAAAAAACTGGAAAGGAAGTGGCGATTGGACTACTCTCCAGCAGATAAAACCATATATGGGGAGGCGATAAGATCTTATAAAAACGAGATCAAAACTGCACAATCTGCTTTCTACATATGAAAAATCACTGCGGCCACTTCTAAGCCAAAAGAAATATATCGGATTATAAAAAGTCTTACTAAGCTCCCCCAAAATCCGCCACCCAACCACATCATACAATCTCGCTGCAATGATTTGGCGGAATTCTTTTTCCAAAAAATTCAACAAATTTACACTTTGTTCCCCGCCACTGATATTGACCTTCATCTTGATTGTACACCCCCGCCCCCCTCGGAACCCATGCGGCACTCTTTAAATACTCTTGACAACTTTCCGCTTCTGGACCCAGAGATGCTTAGACTCATAATGCTCCAAGTAAAGTCCGTTTCCCCCTGTGACCCAGCCCCCCCCTGCACCCTAGTTGCTGCTACTCACAGCATTCTCCCTACCATCCT
The DNA here is from genome assembly GCF_964263255.1 of Lissotriton vulgaris. Lineage (NCBI taxonomy): Eukaryota > Metazoa > Chordata > Amphibia > Caudata > Salamandridae > Lissotriton > Lissotriton vulgaris. Next base: position 1,767,957,342 of record NC_141687.1, read on the forward strand.
TGATTTATTTGACGCATCCATATCCTCAGCATTGTCCCTCCCCTGTGGAAACAAGCGATGGTACTAGCACTCCTCAAAAAATCAAACCTGGACCCCAACAATCCCAGTAACTACCGTCCCATCTCCCTGCTTCCTTGGATGAGCAAAATCCTCGAGAAACAAGTCAATAAACATCTGACTGGGTTCCTCGAGAGTAACCATCTGCTCGACCCTTCCCAGACGGGCTTCCGCCCCAAGCATGAGACAGGGACTGCTCTGCTTGCAGTAACAGAAGAAAGCAGGGCGATCTTGGATTTCCTCTCCCCAAGAAGTACCAGTTAGAGCTGTTTATATTGTATTAGCTTGAACCGTCAATGTTGTCCTGATGTCCGTCCCCCTATCAAGTACTTACATTAAGTAACACAGCTTTTTTTAATGATAGACTACACAGTTAAGGAAGCAATTTCAAAAGATGTTCTTGTAGATTTTGGAAACACTAATAGTCACACTTTCTCAATATTAAAATGTGATTTCATGTTGTACCTAGTTTTTTCTAGTTTTGCATTGTCAGTTAATCGCTTAGTGTTTAAAGTATTGTACATGCTCACTTAATAAATAAAATAATTTGAATTAAAAAGTATTTCAGATTATGCTTGAAACAATAACTTTCTGAGTGTTAAACATTTCGTCTGTAAACTGCACTGTTTTTGTGATTTGTCCATTTGCATCCTCAGTAGTTTTGTCATTATTTGCTAGCGTTGGACTCAAAACCCAGTGCTTTTGGAATCTTTATATTGACAGACCACTGGAAGCAAAATGGACAAATTGCACATTTTAGTAGTCTGGAATTAGAATCAATATTATATCACTGTCGTTGGTCCTGGGGTTGCCAGGCCTTTTCTGATTATCAGATGCAACAAATGACGTCCAATTTTATTGACCAGTTTGGCTTCAACGATGAGAAGTTTGCTGATCAAGATGACATTGGCAAGTGAGTATCATTTGATATTGAATTTACCACTTTGGTATTTGGGTGTATCCTTCTGCTTGATTTAATCCAATTATATGATTTGTTGCTTATGGTGCATACATGTTCCCCAAAGAAAAACTGGCTTTCTCTTTCATACTAATGACTAAAATTATAAAAATGTAGTTTGTGCGATACAGCGTTGGCATTCTTTGTCCTTGTTTTAGTAATGAACCTTTTTGCCAATACCCGCTTTTATTCTATAAATTTATTGCACATACTCCAGGCAGCCATTTAATGTAAAATACATACCAAGGTTAATTTTAGCATGCACGGCATTTGACCTTTCTGCTGCAAACACTTTTTGTGTTTTTGTCCCCCTCAAGAGATAATTTATTAGTAACAATGCCTGCTCCTTAGAAGAACGGTTCTATTTTAGTAACATTGATATAATCGGTAGCATGCCAAGTACTGAAAACCGCATCAGTGACTGTCTTAATGGTTGTGTCACCTTTCTGAAAGAGCATTTAACATGCACTGAGGCACAGCTCACTATACCCCCGTAAGCAGATTTATTCAGTTAAAATCTCCATTGCAATAGCCTGTTTAACAGATTACAACTTAATAAATGAGTGTTGCGAAAATAACCACTAAAGTTTATTTAAAATGAATTGCCAATTTCCTTCTAAAATTTGAGTGCATGGTGTATCTCAGAAGCAACATGAGATATTCCTGATAAAACCTTCAGTACTTTGTGGCAGCAGCTGCATAAGGTCGATCAGAAGAGCTTTCGTTTTTTTAAGACGTATGAGCGTGAGGATTAAGGCAGGAAGGCCGCTCTGCACTTCAGTTTTTTTTCTAAAAAAAATGTACCACTTGCTGTGGCAGTAAAAAGAAAAAACGAATTAATACATTACGTATTGCATTAAAAGTTGTGTGAAAGTGTCATTCTTTTTAAGGAAAACGTTAATCGCCAACATAAATTTCAGCTTTGCTAAACCATCATGAAACCTGTATTCTAATCTTGTAAAAATATAGACATATAAAGACAAAATAACTTTCTCTTAACTGAAAAAAGTGTACGTTTCACTGCTGTTTGCGTATTTCTTAGTGGTCATAAAACTATTTCATATTTATTAGTCTGGTTCTGCAATATTTCGGTCACTAGTATGCGCCCAAACCAAGCTCTACTCTGTCTGAAGTGACCGGTTTATTTATTTACAAAAGTTTACTTATGTCACTTTAAAAAAATAGATATTCTCCTCTGTTATACTTATATTGGATAAAGTGTTAATCTTAAGGTTGTCTATCAGTATTTAAGTCTTGATTTGCACTGCCTTTATTAGTACTGCCAAGGTGTATCTTGTGTATTGTATAATGTTTGTTTCAACACAATTACAGCCAACCCTATTCTCATCCCCTACGACCTGAAGCTGGTACCTCCGTCACAAACTCAAATTCCGGTGCCGACAGGCTGCTTCCTGAACCGTATTCTGGGGGGCTAGGATTGGGAGAAGAATGGGAGTGGTACTGGACCTTTTAGAAGCCCAGCCTTAATAAAGGGAACTGGACTGGTATGAGGAGTTGTGTGAAGCCAGTGGACTGGATACCTCTCCAGATACTTATATGCTTTCTCTCTCCACCGTGGCTACGGAGCATTTTACGCAATGGCGGTGCGTAGGGTGGCAGATGTCCTTGACCTTCAGCTAACATCTTGACGGATACAGCTGGGAGCTACCTCTTTGGTACACTTGCTTACTTTTAAAGAAGCCCTCACAGACGTTTTTCTATGAACCTGGTGCAAATGAGCACAGGGGTCCTTTGAACAGGATGATCGCCTGCTGTCACCATTGCCCTGCTCCAAGTGACCCAAACTTACTACCCACCCCAGAGAACTTGGTGGTCCAGGCTTCTACTTTCCAAGGCGCATTCCCTGCCTCTCCTCCAGACAGGAAATCCACAAGGCTGAACAGTTGGGCAAGCATTTATTTTCCCACCAGCCTTGCCTTGCAGTCGGTGAACACTGCCTGCTTATTGGGCTGTTCTTATTCTCTATGGTAAACAGTTGTGATTAGTGTGAGAAGGTGGCCTGATATGCAGTGCTCACTATTCTAGTGAACACTATGTATCAGTCCAGCAACCCTTATTGATGATTGGTTGTAAGTCAACCTTATAGACCAGCTATCCTAGTAGCGTGGATACGAGCAGTCTAAGGCTAAAGACTCGAGAGGGCGCGTTAAGCCAGCTGTTTACCACACATATACCCCTTGAATACCAAGTGAAAGGACACCACACAAGTGTTATGAAAATAAACAGTTATTTATTTAAAGATCACAACAGCCCTGTACTCTTTATGAGGACAGGGTACTAAGCACAAACCAAAACTCTTACAAAAATACTTAAGTTAGCACAGTATATACAAATGCCCGAGGGGCACGGAAAACCATATACTCTGAAAGTGGAATGCGAAATTACTAGCAGGTAAGTACAGTACTAATAGCTTTTGGAATCGCTAGGACTTGACTAGGGAATCGTTAGATTACTTCTAGGAGGCCTAGGGGACTCGGGTGCAGTGTGTGCACTCTCACGCGAGATGCGGGACAAAAGTCTATGGTAGCTAGGAATTAGGAAGTTAGTGTTCTCGGGCGAACCCGACCTGGTAGGGAGAAAACGAAAGTAGATTCTGACCCTTGGATAGTGAGGCTATGCTGGGGCACCGAAATGCCGAAGTTACCTAGCCCAGGGGCTGCAGCTGCATAGGTCTGAAAAGACGTCGGGAATCCTCGTAGACGGACCAGGAGCCGGAAGAAAAGATGCTGGCCGGTGACCAGTGAAGAAAGTTCAGTCGGATCCAAGCCTGGATCTTGAAGATAGATGACACCTGAAAGCAGAGGGGACCAAGTTCGAGACTACTAGCCAGTAGTCAGTGGGCACCAGGAGGGCACCGGATGGTAGCCACCTCGACTAGGTGAGTGGGTGACGCTTGACTCGAAGATCTCACGGACCAGGAGGCGTTGTCGGCGACCAGGATGGAGGATCGAGCTGTCCCACGAAGATAGAAGCTGTCGGCGTCGCTGGACCCAGGATTGGGCAACAAAGCCTTGGCAAATTCAAGCCCACGCGGTGGACCTAAAATGGCGTCTGGGGTGGACCAGGAGGGTCCGGGGTGCCTCTCTTGAAGAAGGAAGCAAAGGCCAGCCTGGAGCAACCAGACCAGCAGTCGTGAAGTCGTTGGGCGTCGTTCAGAGGGCCACAAGCCAGCCGGCTAGTAGCCAAACAACGCGGTGCACAGCAAACAGCAGAAGGGCCCCACGCAGATCGTGGAGATGCAGGGGGGCTGATCTTGGGTGCTGGAGCTGCGCAGGGTCGGGGCTTCTCGGACCCCAAAGCACTCACCAGTGGAGGACACGGTGGGCTTGCAGTAAAGATGTCGTGCAGTCTTGGCGATCGTCGGTCCCTTGAGGTCTCGTCGCACTCACGGTTCTCAGCTGGGCTGTAGAGGTGAGTAGAGGTCAGAGGTGCCAGGGAAGCCGGGTCTCGTCGAGCTGGGTCGTCGGATTCGTGATGAAGGACTTGCAGCAGACCGCAGTGTTCTTTAGGATGGTGCCTGCGGATGCAGGGTGACTACTCCTTAGCCACAAGGGAGAATCTTGAAGAAGAAATCGTGAAGTCCTTTCGAAGAAAGTGGTATCTTGATTCCAAAGATGATCTAATTTTAACAGGGGGCCCGCTCCCATCTTTATACTAAAAAAGGGGGCTGACCCGGTGACTAGGTCCTGCCTATGGGTGGGACTAGGTGGGGGGTGGTTACACCCCTCAGCCATGCCGGACTTCCCCAGGCCAGGGGCTGGTGTGCCCCTGGAACTGGTTCAGACCGGCCTATGCGTAGTGAGCACCGGGGTGCCACTCAGCAGTCACCTTCCTGTAAAGCCCTGCCTACCCAGGATACACAAAACCATGTCTGGGACGGTGCTAGCACCGCCCCTGACAGGAAACCCTTTGTCCAGGCTCCCCTCGCTGGAAGGACTCCCAGCTGCAGGGGGTCAGACTCGTGTCTGTGGTGGCAGCATCCATTTTGTGGAGCTGAGGCTTCAGTTAACTTTAACCGGGGTTCACAGTTACATACATGTCGTGTCCCTCTAGAAGGGTGGAATGCTAACCCCGTCGCCAGAATTGGCGAGGGGTTAGTATTCCAATTCGTATGACACCTTACTCGACATGTTTTGATAAAGCAATACCAAAGATAGCATTTAACCGCGAGGATTATAATGCACTTAAGAGTATATGGTATGCGATATCATGGAACAGCTATTAGGACTTGATTCCGCAAGCTGCAGACAGGCTCAGCTCATGCCAGAGCACCATCTCACACGATTCCAAGCACTCTGCCTTCAGGATTGTCAAGGCCTGCCATAGGAGTGACTGATAGGAATCTGTGTGTCCATTTTAGGGTTAGGTATAGGTATACTACACCTACAGCAAAGGGTGATTACACGACTTTGCCCCAGCTGTCATGCAGCCAGTTGTGTCAAATTTAGGAGGCCAGCCAGGGGTGGCACAATACGTGCTGCAGCCCCTGGCAGCCCTGGGTACACCTATGCCCTGAGTTACAGGGTCTGATAAGGTGGCCCAGTACCAATTGGTAGATGCACCTAGGGTACATGAGGTAATTTAGAAAGAGAACAGCCAGGCTGTGGGTCTGATTGGCAGGCCCACAGCCAGAGAAAGTCGTAAACCAGTGAAACAAAAGCAAAAAAAATCTGGGTGATCATAGGATTGCAGACCCTACTCTCCTACATGACCCCCCCCCAAACTTTGGGACAATAAGCTAACCTTGACCAGGTGAGTCTTCTTGTTCTAAGTGGAAATATCTGGAGAGCCCATCGGCATTGCCATGATCAGTACCAGGTCTATGTTCCACTGTAAAGTCCATCCCCTGTAGGGAAATGGACCACCTAAGCAGTTTGGGGTTTTCACCCTTCATCTGATTTAGCCACAAGAGGGGCTTATGGTCGGTCTGAATCTTGAAGTGAGTGCCAAACAAGTATGGCCTCAGCTTCTTCAGGGCCCAAACCACAGCAAAGGCCTCCCTCTCAATAGCTGACCAATTCTTCTCTCTGCGGGTCAGCCTTCTGCTTATAAAAGCAATGGGCTGATCCTGACCATCAAAATTCAGTTGAGAAAGAACAGCTCCCACACCCAACTCAGAAGCATCTGTTTGGACAATGAATGGTTTGGAGTAGTCTGGACTCTTAAGGATAGGTGCTGTGCACATGGCCTGCTTTAGGTCATCGAATGCTTTTTGACAGCCTGCTGTCCACTGAACCTTTTTTGGCATTTTTTTACTTGTCAGTTCATTTAATGGTGTCACAATGGAACCATAGTTCCTGACAAATTTTCTGTAGTATCCAGTCAGGCCCAAGAAAGCTCGAACCTGAGTCTGGGTGGTTGGAGGAGCCCAGTCCCTGATTGACTGTATTTTGCTCTCCAGTGGCTGAACCTGGCCTCCACCTACAAGGTGGCCCAGGTATACAACCTGTGTCTGCCCTATCTGGCACTTGGTGGCCTTGATAGTGAGGCCTGCTGCTTGCAGAGCCTCTAACACTTTCCTCAGGTGGACCAGGTGATCCTCCCAGGTGGAGCTAAAGACAGCAATATCATCTAGATATGCTGCACAGAAGTCATCCAGCCCAGTAAGGACTTGATTCACCAACCTTTGGAAGGTGGCAGGTGCATTTTTCAGACCAAAGGGCATTACCACAAATTGATAATGCCCACCAGGGGTTGAAAATGCTGTTTTGGGCTTGGCATCCTCAGCTAACCTGATTTGCCAATACCCAGCTGTTAAGTCAAATGTACTTAAGTAGTTGGCAGAAGCCAATCTATCTATAAGTTCATCTGCCCTTGGTATTGGATGGGCATCAGTCTTAGTGACTGCATTGAGACCCCTGTAGTCTACGCAAAACCTCATCTCTCTCTTACCATCTTGGGTGTGAGGCTTTGGCACTAGAACTACTGGACTAGCCCAAGGGCTATCTGAGGGTTCAATGACTCCCAATTCCAACATTTTCTGCACTTCAGTTTTTATGCAGTCTCTAACATGATCAGGCTGCCTGTAGATTTTACTCTTGACTGGCAGGCTGTCACCAGTGTCAACCTCATGGGTGCACCAATTGGTCTGACTGGGTGTCAGAGAGAACATACGTCTGAAAGACTGAAGAACCTGTTTACAGTCTTTCTGCTGATGTTCAGAGAGGCTGCCACAAAAGACAACACCATCTACTGACCCATCATCAGGATTCTGAGTGAGCAGGTCTGGGAGAGGGTCACTCTCTTCCTCCTGTCCCTCATCTATGGCCATGAGCAAGCTCATGTCCTTCCTGTCGACATATGCTTTGAGCCTGTTGACATGGAGTACCCTATGGGGACTCCTGGGAGTTCCAAGGTCCACCAGGTAGGTGACCTCTCCCTTTTGCTCAAGGATTGTGTGGGGCCCAGACCATTTGTCTTTGAGTGCTGCTGGGGCCACTGGCTCCAGCACCCACACCTTCTGTCCAGGCTGATAAACAGTCAGGACAGCCTTTTGGTCATGCCAAGCTTTTTGAAGTTCTTGACTGGCCTTAAGGTTTTCTGATGCCTTCTCCATATACTCAGCCATCCTGGAGCGGAGACCAAGTACATAGTCCATTATGTTGGTTGCAGGCTTTTTGAGAGGTCTCTCCCATCCTTCCTTCACCAAACACAAGGGGCCTCTCACAGGATGCCCATACAAAAGTTCAAAAGGGCTGTAGCCAACCCCCTTTTGTGGGACCTCTCTGTAAGCAAACAGAAGGCAGGGCATCAGGACATCCCATCTACGCCTGAGTGTTTCAGGTAGTCCATGAATCATCCCTTTTAGGGTCCTGTTGAACCTTTCAACAAGCCCATTGCATTGTGGGTGATAGGGTGTAGTGAATTTGTAATTGACACCACACTCCTTCCACATAGCAGTTAAATAGCTTGACATGAAGTTTGCACCTCTGTCAGAGACAACCTCCTTAGGGAAGCCCACTCTGGAGAACACTCCAACTAGGGCCCTTGCCACCACAGGGGCTGTGGTGGTCCTAAGTGGAATAGCTTCAGGATACCTGGTGGCATGATCCACTACCACCAGTATAAACTTGTGCCCTGATGCTGTCTGGGGTTCCATTGGACCAACAATGTCAATCCCCACTCTTTCAAAGGGCACCCCCACCACAGGCATTGGTATAAGGGGGGCCTTTGTTGTGCCACCTGACTTACCACTGGCTTGGCAAGTGACACAGGAGCGACAAAACTCCTTGGTATCCTCATTCATGTGAGGCCAGTGAAAGTGTGAGACAAGCCTGTCCCAAGTCTTTGTCTGGCCTAAGTGTCCTGCTAAGGGAATCTCATGGGCCAAGGTAAGTAGGAAACCTCTCTGAGACAAGGGTACAACCAGCCTCCTGGTCATGCCAGGCTTGGGGTCTCTTGACTCAGTGTACAGGAGTCCATCTTCCCAGTATACCTTGTGGGTACCTGTGGCGTTCCCAGCAGCCTCAGCAGCAGCCTGCTGTCTGAGGGGTTCAAGAGAAGGGCAGCCTAACTGGTCCTTCCCCAGGTCTTCCCTTGAGGGTCCCCCTGAACCCAAGAATTCAACTTGATCAAGTTCAAACTCTCTAGGCTCAGTTTCCCTCAATTCCTGCAGGTCAGCCTCCTCTGAGACTTGATCCACAACCTGGGGCAAGGGGGAAGGCACAGCCTTAACCCTACTGCTCTTTTTCTTGGAAGGTGTCTGGTCCATTGTTCCAGGATCCAGCACCTGTTCAGTGGGGCATCTTCTGGCCTGTGACCTAGTCACAGCAAACACATGTGCTGGCAAACCTAACATTTCCAGATGAGTCCTCTGCTCCACTTCTGACCATTGTGATGACTCCAAATCATTGCCCAACAAACAATCCACTGGGAGGTCTGAACTAACTACAACCTTCTTGTGGCCAGTTACCCCTCCCCAGGAGAAAGCTACAATTGCCATACTATGATTGGTAGTGACATTGCTTGCATTGGTCACCAGGAATTCTGTACCTGGCATGATCTGTCCAGGGTCCACAAAGCTAGGTGTCACCATTGTGACACTGGCACAAGTGTCCCTATAGGCCTGAGCCATTTTTCCATTAATAAAAGGTGTCTGTCTGTATTTGCCCAAAGTATTGGGACTTATGTCAGGGGACATATCCATATCCCCTGTACTGACAAGGACAGCCTGAGTGAGGGTGCCAACTAAGTTGTCACTCCCCTCAGAACCCAGGGTTAACCCTACTAAACCCTTGGGAGGTGCACTACCACTGCTGGCTGTACTAGGGGGCACAGGTGCCTTAGGGGCTGCAGTGGCAGGAGTCTGCCCTCCTCCTTTCTTGGTGCACTCACTAAACCAGTGAGTTTTACTTTTGCAGTATTGGCACCACCTTTTAGATTGGCCTTCTTTCTTCTTTTGGGGAGCCTGACCCCCACCCTCTTTGGGTTGTTGGGGACCTGTCGAAGACTTCTGGTCATTTTGTTCCCCTTTCGAATCCTTACCCTTCTGGTCTGCTTTCTTCTGACCACCTTGATTCTGGCCCTGGTTCTGTTTAACTCTTGTTCTAACCCATCTGTCTGCCTTCTTTCCCAATTCTTGGGGAGAGGTCAGATCTGAGTCAACAAGATGCTGATGCAACAACTGGTTCTGACAATTGTTTAAAATTTGCTCTCTCATCATCAAATTGTACAATCCTTTATAATCAGTAACCTTACTGCCCAGCAACCAGCCCTCAAAAGCCTTAGTGGCACAATCTACAAAGTCAGCCCAATCTTGAGACTGAGTTTTCTGGGTATCCCTGAACAGCACCCTGTACTGCTCAGTGGTTAGGCCAAACCCATCAACCAGTGCATTTTTCAAGACTTGGTAATCATTAGCATCCTCCACCCTTGTGGTGAGGAGCTTGTCTCTTCCTTTACCCTCAAAGGAGAGCCACAAGATAGCTGCCCACTGACTTGGGGGAACACCTTGCACAGTGCAGGCCCTCTCCAAAGCAGTAATCCATTTGTGGATGTCATCCCCTTGTTTAAAGGGGGGCACTATCTTACCAAGGTGTTTTGTATCAAAACTCCTTTCCCTATTGCTAGGTACAATGCTGCCACCAGTGGGGACTGTCCCACTCAATTGTTGCTCTCTAGCAAAGGCAAGCCTCTCTTTGGCCAGGGCAAGTTCTTCCCTTTCAATCCTCAGATTGGCTGCCTTTTCCTTAGCTTCATACATTCTCCTCTGGGGAGATGTCATTCCCCTTTGAGAGGAACGTTGAGAGCCATTGGTATGAAGGGATCTGATAGAGCCTCTTGATAGAGATCTATCTCGTCCATTCCCAATGTTAAGCTGACCTGAGAGTGGCCCCAAGGGTCCCCTAGTGCCCATCTCATGTCTGCTTAAGTTGGACCTGGTTAGTCTGCTGACTTCTACCTGTTCCTTTTCTGCCTCATCCCCTGATACCAAATCATCATCCTCATCATCAGCATCATCTGCTTCCTGAAGAGGATGGTCCTGGGCATCAAAGGGACCCTGTAAGGAGGGCATGTTGCCATCTGAATTAGAAGGGTCTGGGTTACCAGCCCTCCTTGCATCATGAGTCTCTAAGAGACCAATCAGAAAGGCAGTTGTGGGGTTAGACCCCTGCTTAATCTTCCTAGAGGTACACACTTGTCGTAACTCATGGAAGCTAAGCGCAGTATATCTTGAAGGGATGACCTGTGGAGGGTCAACTGACACAAGGGGAACCTCAGTGTTTCCTCCTTTGTCCGACATACTGTTTCTAGTGTGGTGTAAGTGATGCACCTACCTACACTATGTGTTTACCTACTGATCCCTTGCTAAGAGTTGCAGCCAAGGTGTGCTAAGCCTTGAGGAGCTACAACAGCTGGTTCAGTAGAACTCAGAGTATTCTAAGCTTTAGTTATGTGTACCTAACAGTACTTATGTGATCTTTCAACAAGATATTCTTAGGATACGTGTGGTAAAACAACAGCAAGCTCAAATCCCAACCGCTGCTCACCAATGTGAGAAGGTGGCCTGATATGCAGTGCTCACTATTCTAGTGAACACTATGTATCAGTCCAGCAACCCTTATTGATGATTGGTTGTAAGTCAACCTTATAGACCAGCTATCCTAGTAGCGTGGATACGAGCAGTCTAAGGCTAAAGACTCGAGAGGGCGCGTTAAGCCAGCTGTTTACCACACATATACCCCTTGAATACCAAGTGAAAGGACACCACACAAGTGTTATGAAAATAAACAGTTATTTATTTAAAGATCACAACAGCCCTGTACTCTTTATGAGGACAGGGTACTAAGCACAAACCAAAACTCTTACAAAAATACTTAAGTTAGCACAGTATATACAAATGCCCGAGGGGCACGGAAAACCATGTACTCTGAAAGTGGAATGCGAAATTACTAGCAGGTAAGTACAGTACTAATAGCTTTTGGAATCGCTAGGACTTGACTAGGGAATCGTTAGATTACTTCTAGGAGGCCTAGGGGACTCGGGTGCAGTGTGTGCACTCTCACGCGAGATGCGGGACAAAAGTCTATGGTAGCTAGGAATTAGGAAGTTAGTGTTCTCGGGCGAACCCGACCTGGTAGGGAGAAAACGAAAGTAGATTCTGACCCTTGGATAGTGAGGCTATGCTGGGGCACCGAAATGCCGAAGTTACCTAGCCCAGGGGCTGCAGCTGCATAGGTCTGAAAAGACGTCGGGAATCCTCGTAGACGGACCAGGAGCCGGAAGAAAAGATGCTGGCCGGTGACCAGTGAAGAAAGTTCAGTCGGATCCAAGCCTGGATCTTGAAGATAGATGACACCTGAAAGCAGAGGGGACCAAGTTCGAGACTACTAGCCAGTAGTCAGTGGGCACCAGGAGGGCACCGGATGGTAGCCACCTCGACTAGGTGAGTGGGTGACGCTTGACTCGAAGATCTCACGGACCAGGAGGCGTTGTCGGCGACCAGGATGGAGGATCGAGCTGTCCCACGAAGATAGAAGCTGTCGGCGTCGCTGGACCCAGGATTGGGCAACAAAGCCTTGGCAAATTCAAGCCCACGCGGTGGACCTAAAATGGCGTCTGGGGTGGACCAGGAGGGTCCGGGGTGCCTCTCTTGAAGAAGGAAGCAAAGGCCAGCCTGGAGCAACCAGACCAGCAGTCGTGAAGTCGTTGGGCGTCGTTCAGAGGGCCACAAGCCAGCCGGCTAGTAGCCAAACAACGCGGTGCACAGCAAACAGCAGAAGGGCCCCACGCAGATCGTGGAGATGCAGGGGGGCTGATCTTGGGTGCTGGAGCTGCGCAGGGTCGGGGCTTCTCGGACCCCAAAGCACTCACCAGTGGAGGACACGGTGGGCTTGCAGTAAAGATGTCGTGCAGTCTTGGCGATCGTCGGTCCCTTGAGGTCTCGTCGCACTCACGGTTCTCAGCTGGGCTGTAGAGGTGAGTAGAGGTCAGAGGTGCCAGGGAAGCCGGGTCTCGTCGAGCTGGGTCGTCGGATTCGTGATGAAGGACTTGCAGCAGACCGCAGTGTTCTTTAGGATGGTGCCTGCGGATGCAGGGTGACTACTCCTTAGCCACAAGGGAGAATCTTGAAGAAGAAATCGTGAAGTCCTTTCGAAGAAAGTGGTATCTTGATTCCAAAGATGATCTAATTTTAACAGGGGGCCCGCTCCCATCTTTATACTAAAAAAGGGGGCTGACCCGGTGACTAGGTCCTGCCTATGGGTGGGACTAGGTGGGGGGTGGTTACACCCCTCAGCCATGCCGGACTTCCCCAGGCCAGGGGCTGGTGTGCCCCTGGAACTGGTTCAGACCGGCCTATGCGTAGTGAGCACCGGGGTGCCACTCAGCAGTCACCTTCCTGTAAAGCCCTGCCTACCCAGGATACACAAAACCATGTCTGGGACGGTGCTAGCACCGCCCCTGACAGGAAACCCTTTGTCCAGGCTCCCCTCGCTGGAAGGACTCCCAGCTGCAGGGGGTCAGACTCGTGTCTGTGGTGGCAGCATCCATTTTGTGGAGCTGAGGCTTCAGTTAACTTTAACCGGGGTTCACAGTTACATACATGTCGTGTCCCTCTAGAAGGGTGGAATGCTAACCCCGTCGCCAGAATTGGCGAGGGGTTAGTATTCCAATTCGTATGACACCTTACTCGACATGTTTTGATAAAGCAATACCAAAGATAGCATTTAACCGCGAGGATTATAATGCACTTAAGAGTATATGGTATGCGATATCATGGAACAGCTATTAGGACTTGATTCCGCAAGCTGCAGACAGGCTCAGCTCATGCCAGAGCACCATCTCACACGATTCCAAGCACTCTGCCTTCAGGATTGTCAAGGCCTGCCATAGGAGTGACTGATAGGAATCTGTGTGTCCATTTTAGGGTTAGGTATAGGTATACTACACCTACAGCAAAGGGTGATTACACGACTTTGCCCCAGCTGTCATGCAGCCAGTTGTGTCAAATTTAGGAGGCCAGCCAGGGGTGGCACAATACGTGCTGCAGCCCCTGGCAGCCCTGGGTACACCTATGCCCTGAGTTACAGGGTCTGATAAGGTGGCCCAGTACCAATTGGTAGATGCACCTAGGGTACATGAGGTAATTTAGAAAGAGAACAGCCAGGCTGTGGGTCTGATTGGCAGGCCCACAGCCAGAGAAAGTCGTAAACCAGTGAAACAAAAGCAAAAAAAATCTGGGTGATCATAGGATTGCAGACCCTACTCTCCTACATGTACTTCCACATGCCCTGGAGGAGGCCCGGTTCATTCTCTCCCATGCCGTAACAGACAGGAAGGATGCGGCTAAGTTCGCCATTCAATGTGTCTTAAATCTGACTTAACTCGCTGGGCAGAGCAATTTCCATGATGGTGGCTTTTCGACACCATGCCTGGTTGAGAACATCTGACTTTTCCGGGGATGTCCAGGCTTTGCTTATGAATATACCCTTTGATGGCACATGTCTCTTCAGAGACCAGGCACACACTGCTGAAGTGCTTTCAGGACTCAACGGCTGCGGTAACGTTTTTGGGCCTCTAAGTTGCTTCTTGTTAGTAGTCTGCCTTTTGCTCCTTTCGAGATTATGGAAGGGGCTTTAATCGTGCAAGCCATATCCCAGCCTCAGAACATTGCAAGTTCTACAACCCCTGCGTGGACAAGGTCATGGTTCATTCCGTCCCCGTGAGTTGGATAGCCAGAGGTCTGGTCAAGTCACCACCACCCTGGCCGCTTCAGCCTCCAAACGCTCCTAGTTTTGCCCTTCCAGACCATGGGTGACCAGCTTGTTGCAGGCTCTGCCATAACCTCCACTACTGGCACTACATCACTTCGGACCGGTGGATTCTTCAGATTATCCGAAGGGGCAACTTACTCCCCATCAAAACATCTCCTCTTCACATGCCTCCATCCTTCTACTGGCTGACGGAGGGTCATTATTTTTGCTCCAGGAGGAAGTACATTTCTGTCTTGGCCAAGGGACCTATAGAGCGGGTTCTGGTGCCCAAAGTAGGCTGTGGTTGCTTTTCTTGCTACTTTCTAGTCCTGAAAAAGGGCACGGGCCAACGTCCTATCCTAGACCTCCAGGCACTCCTCTACTTCCTAAAGAAGAAATACAAGATGCTCATGTTTGCCTAGGCCTGGTCTGCCTTGGACCCTGTAGACTGGATGCAGGACACATTTTCACATTCCCATCCTGCCTGCCCATAGGTGTTGCCAGTTTCTCATGCTGGACCACAAGCACTTTAAGTTCATGGTGCTCCCTTTTGGTCTTCACAGCGCACTACTAGTAATCCCTAAGGTGTAGCGGTGGCCGCAGTTCATCTGCGAGTATCAGGCGTGCCAGTCTTTTCCTATCTCGACAACTGGCTGTCATCTCCCACCTCCAGACTATGGCGAACCTCCAGCATTCACTGGGGTTCACTATCACTGTGCTGAAGTTCCACCTGACTTCCTCTCGGACACTCCATTTCATTAGAGCTTTTCTGGACACAGTGCAGTTTTGGGCCTATCCTCCAGAGTGGCGAGTGCAGGATATTCAGACTATACCAATGTTTTAGCTTCTATAATGGAATATGTGGAGAATGACTCTGAAGCTGCTGGGACTCCTGCATCCTGTTAGTCCCTCTCCTCCCTCCCTTCCTGCCAAAGGCGCGCCAAAGGCAAGCCCGTCTGCGCCCATCCGAGCCTGGACCACGCCCAGCGCCAGAACCCCTGGACCCCGCGAACACCACAACACCAAACTCCGCTACGACGCCAGCACCCTCTACGCACTCGACGCCGGCCGAAACCACACCTGCTTCCAAGCCACACCGAAACAGACTCACGGGCCTTTCACCTGCCACACCTGCAGCTTTGCCTGCGACAGAACTACCAAACCTCCAAGGACCGGACCCAAACACCTCCGTTGCATACTCCTCAACACCCGCTCCGTACGCAAACACGCCGTCTAGCTCTGGGACCTGCTCGACACCTCCACCCTAGACGTGGCCTTCCTGACCGAGACCTGGTGGAACGACACCTCAGCGCCTAACATCGCCATAGCCATCCCGGATGGCTACAAGATCACCTGCAGGGATCGCGCCAACGGAACCGGAGGAGGAATAGCCATTGTCCACAAGTCCAACCATGGAGACGACACCCTCAATGTGAGAAGGTGGCCTGATATGCAGTGCTCACTATTCTAGTGAACACTATGTATCAGTCCAGCAACCCTTATTGATGATTGGTTGTAAGTCAACCTTATAGACCAGCTATCCTAGTAGCGTGGATACGAGCAGTCTAAGGCTAAAGACTCGAGAGGGCATGTTAAGCCAGCTGTTATACCACACATATACCCCTTGAACACCCAGTGAAAGGACACCACACAAGTGTTATGAAAATAAACAGTATATTTATTAAGAATCACAACAGCCCTGTACTCTTTATGAGGACAGGGTACTAAGCACAACACAAAACTCTTACGAAAATACTTAAGTTAGCACAGTATATACAAATGCCCGAGGGGCACGGAAAACCATATACTCTGAAAGTGGAATGCGAAATTACTAGCAGGTAAGTACAGTACTAATAGGCTTTGGAATCGCTAGATCTTGACTATAGAATCTTCAGATTACTTCTAGGAGACCCAGGGGACTCGGGTGCAGAGTGTGCACTCTCACGCGTGATGCGGGACAAAGTCTATGGTAGCTAGATTTCACAGAGTTAGTGTTCTCGGGCGAACCCGACCTGGTAGGAGGAAAACGAAAGTGGATTCTGACCCTTGGATAGTGAGGCTATGCTGGGGCACCGAAATGCCGAAGTTACCTAGCCCAGGGTCTGCAGCTGCATAGGTCTCAAAAGACGTTGGGAATCCTCGTAGACGGACCAGGAGCCTGGAAGAAAGATGCTGGCAGGCGACCAGTGAAGAGAGTTCGAAGTGATCCAAGCCTGGATCTTGAAGATGGACGATACCTGAAAGCAGAGGGGACCAATTTCGTGACTACTAGCCAGTAGTCAGGTGGCACCAGGAGGGCACCGGATGGTAGTCACCTCGACTAGGTGTGTGGGCGACGCTGTGCTCTGCAGATCTCACGGACCAGGAGGCGTTGTCGGCGACCAGGATGGAGGAGCGAGCTGTCCCACGATGGATGAAGCTGTCGGCGTCGCTGGACCCAGGATTGGGCAACAAAGCCTTGGCAAATTCAAGCCCACGCGGTGGACTCAAAATGGCGTCTGGAGTGGACCAGGAGGGTCCGGGGTGCCTCTCTTGAAGAAGGAAGCAAGGGCCAGTCTGGAGCAACCAGACCAGCAGCAGTGATGTCGTCGGGCGTCGTTAAGAAGGCCACAAGCCAGCCGGCTAGTAGCCAAACAACGCGGTGAGCAGGCAAAAGCAGAAGGGCCCCACGCAGGCCGTGGAGATGCTGGAGGGCTGATCTTCGGTGCTGGAGCTGCTCAGGGTTGGGGCTTCTCGGACCCCAAAGCACTCACCAGTGGAACACTCGGTGGGCTTGTTGCAAAGAAGTCGTGCAGTCTTGGCGATCGTCGGTCCCTCGAGGTCTCGTTGCACTCACGGGTCTCATCTTGGCTGTAGAGGTGAGTAGAGGTCAGAGGTGCCAGGGAAGCCGGGTCTCGTCGAGCTGGGCAGTCGGATTCCGGAGGAAGGACTTGCAGCAGACCGCAGTGTTCTTAGGATGGTGCCCGCTTGATGCAGGGTGACTACTCCTTAGCCACAAGGGAGAATCTTGAAGAAGAAATCTTGATGTCCTTTCGCAGAAAGTCGTGTCTTGATTCCAAAGATGATCTAATTTGAACAGGGGGCCCGCTCCTATCTTTATACTAAAAAAGGGGGCTGACCCGGTGACTAGGTCCTGCCTATGGGTGGGACTAGGAGGGGGGTGGTTACACCCCTCTCCCATGCCGGACTTTCCCCAGGCCAGGGGCTGGTGTGCCCCTGGAACTGGTTCTGACCGGCCTATGCGTAGTGAGCACCGGGGTGCCACTCAGCAGTCACCTTCCTGTAAAGCCCTGCCTACCCAGGATACACAAAACCCTGTCTGGGACGGTGCTAGCACCGCCCTCCACAGGAAACCCTTTGTCCAGGCTCCCCTCGCTGGAACGACTCCCAGCTGCAGGGGGTCAGACTCGTGTCTGTGGTGGCAGCATCCATTTTGTGGAGCTGAGGCTTCGTTTAACTTTAACCGGGGTTCACAGTTACATACATGTCGTGTCCCTCTAGAAGGGTGGAATGCTAACCCCGTCGCCAGAATTGGCGAGGGGTTAGTATTCCAATTCGTATGACACCTTACTCGACATGTTTTGATAAAGCAATACCAAAGATAGCATTTAACCGCGAGGATTATAATGCACTTAAGAGTATATGGTATGCGTTATCACGGAACAGCTATTAGGACTTGGTTCCGCAAGCTGCAGACAGGCTCAGCTCATGCCAGAGCACCATCTCACACGATTCCAAGCACTCTGCCTTCAGGATTGTCAAGGCCTGCCATAGGAGTGACTGATAGGAATCTGTGTGTCCATTTTAGGGTTAGATATAGGTATACTATATCTACAGCAAAGGGTGATTACACGACTTTGCCCCAGCTGTCATGCAGCCAGTTGTGTCAAATTTAGGAGGCCAGCCAGGGGTGGCATAATACAGGCTTCAGCCCCTGGTAGGCCCTGGGTACACCTATGCCCTGAGTTACAGGGTCTGATAAGGTGGCCCAGTACCAATTGGAAATGTACCTAAGGTACATGGAATCCATTTTACAGAGAGAGCAGTAGGCCTGGGGTCCTGATTGGCAGGGTCCCAGGTCGACTATGTCAGAAACCAGCTAAAACACAGGGCAAAAAGTTGGGGGCAACCATAGTCAGGAGGTACCTTCCTACACTCAACACCTGCACTTCCGGATCCACACTGACCCACCACCAGCCTCAGATGAACACTCATCTACAGACCACCCGGACCCCAAGCACAATTCAGCGTCTCTATCGCCGACCTCGCCAGCACCCACGCACTCTCCTCCACAGACTACATCCTCCTCGGGGGACCTGAATTTCCACCTCGAGAACAACAACCACGCCAACTCCGCCACCTTGATCGACAACCTCGCCAGCCTCGGCCTCAGACAACTAGTCACCGCACCCACCCACGCCGCTGGCCACACACTGGACCCCATCTTCTCCACAGGCACCTACGTCGCCTTCGACCACACCACTGAACTGCACTGGACCGACCACCGCTGCTTCCATTTCACCTTCAACAAACCAACAACGCACCACCGCACCCAACAGCTGCCTCGCCGCTGCTGGAGCAAAGTCACCGGAAGCTTGTTTCCTTCCCAGTATAAGAATTGGCTTGGTAGTTTGGTTTGCCCTGTTCCCATCATGCACTGGGACAGGAACAGACTAATTTGCATATAGCCAGGTTCTGAGCTGGGATGGTGCAGTGAGCTAAAAAACGGTGATGGATCAAGCCCTGATCTCTTGACTGGGTAAGAGTATTCTGCATCATTCAGAAACTCTGTCCATCACTGTGAGAAGGTGGCCTGATATGCAGTGCTCACTATTCTAGTGATCACTATGCATCAGTCCAACAACCCTTATTGATGATTGGTTGTAAGTCAACCTTATAGACCAGCTATCCTAGTAGCGTGGATACGAGCAGTCTAAGGCTAAAGACTCGAGAGGGCGTGTTAAGCCAGCTGTTATACCACACATATACCCCTTGAACACCAAGTGAAAGGACACCACACAAGTGTTATGAAAATAAACAGTGTATTTATTAAAATCACAACAGCCCTGTACTCTTTATGAGGACAGGGTACTAAGCACAACACAAAACTCTTACGAACATACTTAAGTTAGCACAGTATATACAAATGCCCGAGGGGCACGGAAAACCATATACTCTGAAAGTGGAATGCAAAATTACTAGCAGGTAAGTACAGTACTAATAGGCTTTGGAATCGCTAGGACTTGACTATAGAATCTTTAGATTACTTCTAGGAGGCCTAGGGGACTCGGGTGCAGAGTGTGCACTCTCACGCGTGATGCGGGACAAAGTCTATGGTAGCTAGATTTCACAAAGTTAGTGTTCTCGGGCGAACCCGACCTGGTAGGAGGAAAACGAAAGTGGATTCTGACCCTTGGATAGTGAGGCTATGCTGGGGCACCGAAATGCCGAAGTTACCTAGCCCAGGGGCTGCAGCTGCATAGGTCTCAAAAGACGTCGGGAATCCTCGTAGACGGACCAGGAGCCTGGAAGGAAGATGCTGGCAGGCGACCAGTGAAGAGAGTTCGAAATGATCCAAGCCTGGATCTTGAAGATGGATGACACCTGAAAGCAGAGGGGACCAAGTTCGTGACTACTAGCCAGTAGTCAGGTGGCACCAGGAGGGCACCGGATGGTAGTCACCTCGACTAGGTGAGTGGGCGATGCTGGGCTCTGCAGATCTCACGGACCAGGAGGCGTTGTCGGCGACCAGGATGGAGGAGCAAGCTGTCCCACGATGGATGAAGCTGTCGGCGTCGCTGGACCCAGGATTGGGCAACAAAGCCTTGGCTAATTCAAGCCCACGCGGTGGACCTAAAATGGCATCTTGAGTGGACCAGGAGGGTCCGGGGTGCTCCTCTTTTGGAAGGGAGCAAGGGCCAGTCTGGAGCAACCAGACCAGCAGCAGTGATGTCGTCGGGCGTTGTTAAGAAGGCCACAAGCCAGCGGGCTAGTAGCCAAACAACGCGGTGAGCAGCAAAAAGCAGAAGGGCCCCACGCAGATCGTGGAGATGCTGGGAGGCTGTACTTCGGTGCTGGAGCTGCTCAGGGTCGGGGCTTCTCGGACCCCAAAGCACTCACCAGAGGATCCCTCGGCGGTCGTGCTGGAAAGAAGTTGTGCAGTCTTGAAGATGGCCGGTCCCTCGAGGTCTCGTCGCACTCACGGTTCTCAGCTTTGCTGTAGAGGTGAGTAGAGGTCAGAGGTGCCAGGGAAGCCGGTTTTCGTTGAGCTGGGCAGTCGGATTCCGGAGGAAGGACTTGCAGCAGACCGCAGTGTTCTTAAGATGGTGCCTGCGGATGCAGGTTGACTACTCCTTAGTCACAAGGGAGAATCTTGAAGAAGAAGTCTTGAAGTCCTTTCGCAGAAAGTCGTTTCTTGATTCCAAAGATGATCTAATTTGAACAGGGGGGGCCCGCTCCTATCGTTATACTAGGAAAAGGGGCTGACCCGGTGACTAGGTCCTGCCTATGGGTGGGACTAGGAGGGGGGTGGTTACACCCCTCTCCCATGCCGGACTTTCCCCAGGCCAGGGGCTGGTGTGCCCCTGGAACTGGTTCTGACCGGCCTATGCGTAGTGAGCACCGGGGTGCCACTCAGCAGTCACCTTCTTGTAAAGCCCTGCCTACCCAGGATACACAAAACCCTGTCTGGGTTGGTGCTAGCACCGCCCCGGACAGGAAACCCTTTGTCCAAGCTCTCCTCGCTGGAAGGACTCCCAGCAGCAGGAGGTCAGACTCGTGTCTGTGGTGGCAGCATCCATTTTGTGGAGCTGAGGCTTCGTTTAACTTTAACCGGGGTTCACAGTTACATACATGTCGTGTCCCTCTAGCAGGGTGGAATGCTAACCCCGTCGCCAGAATTGGCGAGGGGTTAGTTTTCCAATTAGTATGACACCTTACTCGACATGTTTTGATAAAGCAATACCAAAGATAGCATTTAACCGCGAGGATTATAATGCACTTAAGAGTATATGGTATGCGTTATCATGGAACAGCTATTAGGACTTGGTTCCGCAAGCTGCAAACGGGCTCAGCTCATGCCAGAGCACCATTTCACACGATTCCATGCACTCTGCCTTCAGGATTGTTAAGGCCTGCCATAGGAGTGACTGATAGGAATCTGTGTGTCCATTTTTAGGGTTAGATATAGGTATACTACATCTACAGCAAAGGGTGATTACACGACTTTGCCCCAGCTGTCATGCAGCCAGTTGTGTCAGATTTAGATGGCCATCCAGGGGTGGCATAATACATGCTTCAGCCCCTGGTAGGCCCTGGGTACACCTATACCCTAAGTTACAGGGTCTGATAAGGTGGCCCAGTTCCAATTGGAAATGTACCTAAGGTACATGGAATCCATTTTACAGAGAGAGCAGTAGGCCTGGGGTCCTGATTGGCAGGGTCCCAGGTCGACTATATCAGAAACCAGCTAAAACACAGGGCAAAAAGTTGGGGGCAACCATAGTCTGGAGGTACCTTCCTACAATCACCACCCCTTTTCCAAAATCGCAAAGTCACCAAAGACCAGCTGATTACCACCCTCGCCCAGAACCCACCCATCAACCCAGACGCAGCTCGCAACCTCAGACAGTGGATAGACAACTGCGCCAACACCCTCGCCCCACTCAAGAAAACGTCCAACAACCACGCCAGCAAGAGTCACCTGGTTCACCGACGAGCTGCAGACCTATAAACGCTCCTGCCGGAAACTGGAGAAGATATGGCTCTACGAATGCACTTTGAACAACCGCGCAGCCCACAAGGACGCCACTTGCAGACATTACCACCTTATCAGAATAGAGAAGAGGTCCTCCTTCAAAGACCGCCTGGATAACAACGCACACAATAGCAAAGAGCTCTTCAGCATCGTAAAAGAACTCTCCAACCCCAGCGCCAACGACATACCGCCCTCTCAAGAACTGTGCAACTCACTAGCCATCTTCTTCCACCGCAAGATCTCTGACATCCATGACAGCTTCAACACATGACTGCCCCGACTACGCCAGATTGCACCCACCCTGTGAACACACCAGCGCCATCTGCCTGACCTCCTGGTCCAATGTCAACAAGACACGCAAGGTCATGAACTCCATCCACTCAGGATCTCCATCAGACCCATGCTCACACCACATATTCAACAAAGCAGACGTTGCCATCGCACCCCAACTATGGAAGGTCATCAATATCTCCTTCGAAACAGCAACATTCCTGGAAAGATGGAAACACGCCGAAATCCACGCCTTCCTCGAGGCTCAAGGCGGACCGCAAGGACCTAAAGAACTTCCTGCTCCCGTTCCTGGCGAAGGTCATCGAGAGAATCGTCAACACGCAACTGGCCCGCCACCTGGAAGACAACAACACCTTGGACCCATCCCAGTCTGGTTTCAGACGAAACCACAGCACCGAGACCGCCATCATCGCCGCCACAGACGACATCCAGCGCCAACTAGACAACGGCGAAACATCAGCCCTCATCCTCCTGGACCTGTCAGCTGCCTTCGACACGGTCTGCCATTGCACTCTAAAGACACGCCTCCTAGAAGCCGGAATCAAAGAGCAGGCCCTTGGCTGGACCACGTCCTTCCTCTCCGGCAGAACCCAGAGCGTCTGCCTCCTGCTCTTCCGATCCGAGGCCACCGACCTAATCTGCGGCGTCCCCAAGGGCTCATCCCTCAGCCTGACGCTGTTCAACGTCTCCATGGCCCCCCTCGCACAAGTGGCCTGCCAACACAACCGTAACATCATCTCCTACGCCGATGACACCCAGCTCATCCTCTCCCTCACCAAGGACCCGCACACCTCCAAAACCAACCTCCACGAGGGAATGAAGGTTGTCGCCGACTGGATGAAGAACAGCCGTCTGAAGCTGAACTCGGACAATACGGAGGTACTCATCCTGGGACCCACCCCCTCAGCCTGGGATGACTCCTGGTGGCCGAATACACTGGGAACAGCAACGACACCCACCGACCATGCAGGCAACCTAGGATTCATCCTCGACTCCTCCCTCTCCATGTCTAAACAGGTCAACGCCGTCTCCCCCTCCTGCCATGCTCTGCAGGATCTAGAAGTGGATCCCGACCGAAACAAGAAGAACGGTGAGACAGGCCCTCGTCAGCAGCAGACTGGACTACAGCAACGCACTCTACGCAGGAATCCAAGCCAAATGGGAGGCCGCTCCTTTTCCTTTTTGGGCCCTAAACATTGGAACTCCCCACTGGCACTAAAATCAGAGACCAACCTACTCCGCTTCCGTAGGGCCCTGAAGACTCTACTTTTCACTGAGCGTAGCCAATAGTTGGTTGTGGCCTCAAGTCAGGTGATGCACCCTTTTTTTCTTCTACAGTCTATCCGTGGCGCCGGGAAACCCCTTGTGGGTAGCTGTGCGCGATAAAAGCTCAAATAAATAAAATAAATAAAATAAACACCTACGACGACTACAACGCATCCAAAAAGCCTCCGCCCGACTGATCGCCAACGTCTTCTGCCGCAGCCACATCACCCCCCCCTGAGAGACCTACACTGGCTTCCCGTCGACAAGAGGATCACCTTCAAGCTCCTCACCCACGCACACAAAGCACTCCATAACGCCGGACCAGCCTACCTAAACAGCAGACTCAACTTCTACACGCCGACCCGCCAGCTCCGCTCCGCCAGCCTCTCCCTCGCCAATGTCCCCCGCATCCAACGAACAACCTCCGGCGGCAGATCCTTCTCCTACCTCGCCGCCAAGACCTGGTACACCCTCCCTACCCACCTACGTCAGACCCAAGACCTACTCTCCTAAAGAAGACTTCTCAAGACCTGGCTCTTCGAGCAGTAGCGGCACCCCCTTCCCTCAGCACCTTGAGACCCTCACGGGTAAGTGCACGCTTTACAAGTGTTCTGATTGATTGATTGTAGGTACAGGTGCATGAGCCCTTTACCCTTACAGTACCCAGGTCACTTCCTGGGCACAGTAAGTGCAGTGCTGCCATTAAGAGTATATGGTCCTGGGAGGTTGTCATCACGAACTACACAGCACCATGCTGGTTACACTGAAGACTGAGAAGTTTGGTGTCAAACTTCTCAAGACATTAAATCCACACTGATGCCAGTGTGGGATTTAATGTACCATGCACGACAGAGGGCAACTTAGAGTTGCCCCCTGAAACCAACCCACAACCCGTGTCCGGACTGAGAGGCTGCCTAGGCTGCCAACCAGCAGACATGTTGCTGGAATATTGGGTAGAGAGCCATCCACTCTCATGGGCCTGCAACAATGCACATCCTGGGGCGAGGTGCTAGGCCTCCGCCCCCAGGATGGGCAGGGGGAGCTTCAAAGGCATGCCTCCTTTGTGAGCTTCTCCAGGCCACTTGCTGTACTCAGCAACTGTCCCTACCGGTTCTGATCCCAACTCTGGCGGGAAGACAGGCGGGAAGACCTAAGTGATGAAAGACTGAGTGCCAGCGTCTGCCGAACTATGTGTTGAGTGTTGCACCTGTGCTTTTTGTTTAAATTGTTGAGTTCCTGAGGGAACAGGCACTGTGACTGTGGGTGCTGTTCAATGTGCACACTGACGCCGTAAGGATATAAGGGGACATACTTTTGGAGCAATAGTAGGTTAGGTGCTGGCAGTGAGAAGGATCCACTGTTTTTCCAAGATGTGTTTGTATCACGTAACCAAAGACCGATTGTAGGAGAGTAGGGTCTGCAATCCTATGATCACCCAGATTTTTTGCTTTTGTTTCACTGGTTTACGACTTTCTCTGGCTGTGGGCCTGCCAATCAGACCCACAGCCTGGCTGTTCTCTCTCTAAATTACGACATGTACCCTAGGTGCATTTACCAATTGGTACTGGGCCACCTTATCAGACCCTGTAACTCAGGGCATAGGTGTACCCAGGGCCTACCAGGGGCTGAAGCATGTATTATGCCACCCCTGGCTGGCCTCCTAAATTTGACACAACTGGCTGCATGACAGCTGGGGCAAAGTCGTGTAATCACCCTTTGCTGTAGATATAGTATACCTATATCTAACCCTAAAAATGGACACACAGATTCCTATCAGTCACTCCTATGGCAGGCCTTGACAATCCTGAAGGCAGAGTGCTTGGAATCGGGTGAGATGGTGCCCTGGCATGAGCTGGGCCTGTCTGCAACTTGCGGAACCAAGTCCTAATAGCTGTTCCATGATAACGCATACCATATACTCTTAAGTGCATTATAATCCTCGCGGTTAAATGCTATCTTTGGTATTGCTTTATCAAAACATGTCGAGTAAGGTGTCATACGAATTGGAATACTAACCCCTCGCCAATTCTGGCGACGGGGTTAGCATTCCACCCTTCTAGAGGGACACGACATGTATGTAACTGTGAAACCCGGTTAAAGTTAAACGAAGCCTCAGCTCCACAAAATGGATGCTGCCACCACAGACACGAGTCTGACCTCCTGCTGCTGGGAGTCCTTCCAGCGAGGAGAGCTTGGACAAAGGGTTTCCTGTCCGGGGCGGTGCTGGCACCATCCCAGACAGGGTTTTGTGTATCCTGGGTAGGCAGGGCTTTACAGGAAGGTGACTGATGAGTGGCACCCCGGTGCTCACTACGCATAGGCCGGTCAGAACCAGTTCCAGGGGCACACCAGCCCCTGGCCCGGGGAAAGTCCGGCATGGGAGAGGGGTGTAACCACCCCCCTCCTAGTCCCACCCATAGGCAGGACCTAGTCACCGGGTCAGCCCCTTTTCTTAGTATAAAGATAGGAGCAGGCCCCCTGTTCAAATTAGATCATCTTTGGAATCAAGACACGACTTTCTGCGAAAGCACCTCAAGATTTCTTCTTCAAGATTCTCCCTTGTGACTAAGGAGTAGTCACCCTGCATCCGCAGGCACCATCTTAAGAACACTGCGGTCTGCTGCAAGTCCTTCCTCAGGAATCCGACGACACAGCTCGACGACACAGCTCGACGAGACCCGGCTTCCCTGGCACCTCTGACCTCTACTCACCTCTACAGCCAAGCTGAGAACCGTGAGTGCGACGAGACCTCGAGGGACCGACGATCGCCAAGACTGCACGACTTCTTTACAGCACGCCCGCCGAGTGTCCCTCTGGTGAGTGCTTTGGGGTCCGAGAAGCCCCGACCCTGAGCAGCTCCAGCACCGAAGTTCAGCCTCCCAGCATCTCCACGATCTGGGTGGGGCCCTTCTGCTTTTTGCTGCTCACCGCGTTGTTTGGTTACTAGCCGGCTGGCTTGTGGCCTTCTTAACGACGCCCGACGACATCACTGCTGCTGGTCTGGTTGCTCCAGACTGGCCCTTGCTTCCTTCCAAAAGAGAAGCACCCCGGACCCTCCTGGTCCACTCCAGACGCCATTTTAGGTCCACCGCCTGGGCTTGAATTTGCCAAGGCTTTGTTGCCCAATCCTGGGTCCAGCGACGCCGACAGCTTCATCCATCGTGGGACAGCTCGCTCCTCCATCCTGGTCGCCGACAACGCCTCCTGGTCCGTGAGATCTGCAGAGCCCAGTGTCGCCCACTCACCTAGTCGAGGTGACTACCATCCGGTGCCCTCCTGGTGCCTCCTGACTACTGGCTAGTAGTGACTAACTTGGTCCCCTCTGCTTTCAGGTGTCATCTATCTTCAAGATCCAGGCTTGGATCACTTAGAACTCTCTTCACTGGTCGCCTGCCAGCATCTTCCTTCCAGGCTCCTGGTCCGTCTACGAGGATTCCCGACGTCTTTTGAGACCTATGCAGCTGCAGCCCCTGGGCTAGGTAACTTCGGCATTTCGGTGCCCCAGCATAGCCTCACTATCCAAGGGTCAGAATCCACTTTCGTTTTCCTCCTACCAGGTCGGGTTCGCCCGAGAACACTAACTTTGTCTTTACTAGCTACCATAGACTTTGTCCCGCATCACGCGTGAGAGTGCACACTCTGCACCCGAGTCCCCTGGGTCTCCTAGAAGTAATCTAACGATTCTATAGTCAAGTCCTAGCGATTCCAAAGCCTATTAGTACTGTACTTAGCTGGCTTAACACGCCCTCTCGAGTCTTTAGCCTTAGACTGCTCGTATCCATGCTACTAGGATAGCTGGTCTATAAGGTTGACTTACAACCAATCATCAATAAGGGTTGCTGGACTGATACATAGTGTTCACTAGAATAGTGAGCACTGCATATCAGGCCCCCTTCACACACCGATAACTTGATTTTCTCCATAGGGTAACATTGGCTGGTTTTCACTTGAAAATTCTTCTAAGTGTTGAGTTTTTCAACTTTGAAATATTCCTTAAAAGTCATCCCATCAATGAAAACTAAATTACTCACCTGTTACCAGGAGAGATCCCAGTGCTGGATCTTTGTGCCCAGCACTGACCCTCAAAAGTAAATACAACTGTGATTTTCCAATAACCTGATTATCCTCCATAGGATAACATTGCTTTTTATCAACATTTCTTCTAAGTATCTATTTTCAAAACCTACAAATATTCCTTAAAAATCGCCTGTGTAACAAAAACGTTTTCTTACAACTGTTTACAGGAAATGCACCAGGGCTAAATCCAGGATCCAGCCCCGAGTAAGAAAAACATTTGTAAAGTGGGTTTATTGCATTTACTTAAAACTTCCCATTGAGCTCAATATTATAATTGTGTTTAACTTTTGTTGCTTATAGCAGCAACTGTATCTATTGCATTTAAAAGTCCACTGCTATTTAAAAGTATTCAATTGTAACATCTCATTTTGAGAAAGTATTTTTATACCTACTTGTGGTTCTAAAATAAAACCATATATTTTGATGTACAAAACAATTGGCCTAGAGTTCAGTTTAGTGTGTGAGACACATTTGCTCACTGAGTGTGTACAACAAATGCTTTACACTGTCCTCTGATACCGCCTTACTGCTCGACCAAGCTACCACTTTAGAGAGTAAGGTTATAATCTAACTTTTAGCCTCTGCCAAACCTCTGGGGACTGTGGACGCTGTACCTTACTTTGGAACAGTATATACAGAGCCACTTTCTTACATGCAGTTGACCACTTTTGACCTTCCTCCCAAAGTTTGTAATGTTGTTCTTGCAGCCAGGTGACCCTCCACTAAGACAGTATATGCTTGCCGGGTAAAGAAAGATGTAATATATTGTACAGATAAACTAATCAACCCTCTCTCTGCTTCCCTTTCCGATGTTTTATATTTTATTTAGATCTTGCCCATTAGGGCTCTGCTCTAGGCACACTGAAAGGGTATTAGTCTGCCTTCCTGAGGCTGCCAGACCAACCCTCCTTATTTAATTCGCCCATTGTTCATAAATTCCTCAAAGGCCGTGTACATAGGTTTTCACCTTCCCCCTTCATTATGCCTCATTGCGACCTTAATTTGGTTCTCACCTTCCATGTGTGCTCTTTTCAAACCTCTGCATAATTGCCCCCTCTGGCTGCTCTCAATAAAAACATCCTTATCTGAAAGAAACATTAGTTATAAAATCCTTACTTTAGAATTACCCCCAGGGTGTCATTCTGGATCCGGAAAGTTTTTTTCGTCCGCAATACCTCTGCGTGTCGGAAGGTGGTGTCGGTCGGCTCCGCGTCAGTCGTTGGCGTCGTGTCGCCGGGATGACGTCGCAGCAGCTACTTAAACGCTGCCCTCGTGCGCTGACGTCAGTTCTTTATTTTTTCGCTCCAGCCAGCGCAGATCTGAGAAGAACAGTACCTCCAGTCACTTTTTGACTGATTTTTTTCTCGACTTTTGTCGACTTCTTTTTTTAGTCCATCGACTCCTGGTTTATGAAGGATGCCTGGTTTCAAGGCACGAGGTGACAGTAACTGACTGATGTTGGTGATGGATCCGCACTGTATATGCCTCTTTTGCCTGGAGTGCAACCACGACCCAAAGTCGTGCTCAGTCTGCCGGTCGATGGCGCCGAAGACTTTGCAGAAGCAGTCCCGAAAGTTGCTTGAGCGCCAGCAGTTGTCTCCATGCCTTTCGAGGTCCCGTTTGCGAGGGAGGTCGAGGGACTGGTCGCAGAGCCACCAACACCATTCGTCCAAGTCATCGAAGTCTTCGCACTCTGAGTCGGGTAAGTCGAAGCATAAGAATTCGAAGCCGCATTATCGCTCTTCGACTTATCCTCGTCGATCGGCCGACCAGACGAGGGCTGCAGGTGGTGCCCCCTCCCATGGCCACGTGCTGAGCCCAAAGAGTAGACTCAACGTTTCCCTCCCTTTCAGGGACCCGGAGCGACTCCCGCCCAGCTTCGTCCGCCCAAAGATGTATGTCATCTTTAGGCGCCCCGGACCCGCAGGCGCACCTTCGGGCCCTGCGGCACCGGTTGGGGGGGCCTAGACCTTTGCCGCTGCCGGTTGACCTAATTACACCTCCACTGGCGCCGCTTCCTCTGGCACCATTACCGCATTGGATGCTAGTCTGCCCCCCGGCCGGCTTCGACCGCTGCCTCCATCGCGATGTGGAGCTGGAACCGCGTCGCCCGATGCCGGATCCGGTGCTTAGAGGGGTTTTTCTGCCCCTGTTCACTCCTGGGGTCCATTTTCAGCCAAATTGGCAACCAGAAGATGAGGACTGGGAGGGATCTGGTGATGCTTTAAATGATCAGATGAAATCTGAGCAGGACTGGAGAGAGGAATTGGGGTCTGCCAGAGGTTTTGACAAGTCTCCTGACCTTGGAATGTTGTCTCCTCCTATCGTGGCTACGAAGGAGGGAGCGTCGTACACAGTAGTGTTGCGTAGGGCGGCCGAGGTTTTCTAACTCGAGCTTCCTATGGTGGTGATCTGAAAGAGACACGTTAGTGATAGATTCCTTACCTTAGAATATCCCCAGGCGTCAGACTGGATCCGGAAAGTTTTGCGTAGCAGTACCCTTGCGCGTCGGTAGGCGTCGTCTGCGGCTCCGCGTCCGTCGTGGGCGCCGTGATGACGTCGTCGGAGTACTTGGACGCCGCCTCCGCGTGCTGACGTCAGTTCTTCTTTTTTCCGCGCCAGCCAGCGCAGACCTGGAAAGAGCAGTTCCCTAGTCAATTTTTGACTAACTTTTGGTGATCTTTTGATCCAATTCGAAGTCTGTACAACTCCGACGGTGCCTGAAGGGATGCCCGGATTCAAGCATTGCGACAAGTTCGACCGTACCATGTCGGTCACGGACCCCCACCGCCTGTGCCTGACGTGTTTGGGCGTCGACCATGACGACGAGGCCTGCCCCGACTGGCGGGAGCGGTCCCGCAGGCGACTCGAACTCAGTCAGTCGGCCCCGTGCCGCATGAGGTCCCGGTCCCACGGGAGGTTGAGGGACAGGTCGCGGGGACGGAGCCGTCACAGCTCCGGGAGTCGGCACCACTCCTCCGGGTCGAAGTCGTCAGGTAAGAAGCATAAGAAGTCGAAAAGACATCATCGCTCTTCTGACACCCCCCCCACGCTCGCGCGATGAGGCCTGGGGTTCGGGTGACACCGCCCACGCGGCTCCTCGGGAGTCGCGGGCGCTGCGTTCGGCCCCATACCCCCCGGTCCCTGGGCTGAACGAGACGCCGGAGGGTATTGAGCGTTTCCTCATGGCCATGAGGTCCCTTTCTCCTCCGACGGGTTCCGCGACGCCTTCGGGCCCAGCAAAGCCATCTGGGGGTCCTAGTGGGTCGGGGGCTTCGGCCCCGCCGCCGCCGCCTTCGGGCCCGGCGCCGCAGGGCCCCACGATCCAACACCGCCGGTGCCCTCGGGCCCGGCGCCGCAGGGTACAGCGGCTCCGGCGCCTTCGGGCCCGACGCCGCTGGACCTTCCTCGGGCGATGGATCGTCGCTAGTGGACCTTACGACCCCCCCGGCGTCGGTCCGTGTGGTGTTCCCTTCGGCGCCGTCCCCGATGCCTCCGATCTCGACGCCGTTTGGAGATTTTAGTTTCTATGAACCGACCTCATTCAATTACGACCCTGAATCTCAGGAGATGAGGAGGATTGGAAGGGGTCTGAGGACCCTCTGGCAAGGGAGTGCCAGTCTAACATGGACTGGGCAGGAGACCTTGGGGAGGCCAGTGGCCTGGACACCTCTCCAGACACTGGATTTGTCTCTCCTCCTACCGTGGCTTCGGAGGAGGGAGCTACCTATGGTGTGGTGTTGATGAGGGCTGCCAAGGCCTTGGGCCTTGAGCTCCCCGTCGCGGCAGTGAGGACTAACCTCCTCACTGAGGTCCTTAAGCCGCAGTCATGCTCCATGGAACCTCTGCTGCCGTTTAATGAGGCCTTGACGGACGTTCTTTTGGGCACTTGGTCCAGGCCCACTACAGGTTCGCCTGTAGATAGGAACGTGGCCAGACGCCACCGCCCGGCCCAGGGCGACCCATGTTTCCTGTCCTCCCACCCCACCCCCGAGAGTCTGGTCATCCAGGCCTCTAACTCCCAGACCGCCTTCCCGACGGCTCCGCCGGACAGGGAGTCCAAGAGGTACGAGAACTATGGTAAGAAGATCTTCTCGTCCCTTAGCTTGGGACTGCGGTCTTCCAACACTGCATGCCTCTTGGGCCGTTACACCCACTCCCTGTGGAAAACGGTGGCGGAAGTGCTGCCAGAGTGCCCGTTGGAGGTACGTGCCAAACTCGGCCAAGCCCTTGTGGAGGGTCGGGACGCAGCCAAGTATTCAATCAGGTGTGGGCTGGACACTACTGACTCGCTGGGTAGAGCGATGGCTACGACGGTGGCGGTACGACGCCACGCCTGGCTGAGATCCGACAATTTTTCGGCAGACGTCCAAAACACACTCATAGATATGCCGTTCGATGGCCGTCGCCTCTTTGGCGACAAGGCAGACCACGCGCTTGAGCGCTTTAAGGACTCCAGGGCTACGGCCAAGTCCTTGGGCCTCTCGGCCCCGCGCCAGCAAATGGGTGCCTTTCGCTCCTTTCGTGGCCAAGGAAGGGGCGTCCCCACGCGCGGCGGCGGCCGTGGAAACCGCTGTGGAGGCGGTTGGGGTAACAAGCGGAGTCAGTCCACACCTGCCCCCGCAGCATCCGCCTCAAAACCCTCCTAGTCCGTGCTTTTCGGCCCATGTGATGCCAGTGGGAGGCAGGGTTCGCCATCACCACTCTCACTGGCGCACAGTCACTTCGGACAGGTGGGTGCTGCAGATCGTCCGAAGGGGCTACTCCCTCCCCTTCGAGACGACCCCTCAAGCCATGCCACCGCAACACCACCGCGTATCGGGGGATCATTTGCGGCTCCTGCAGGAGGAAGTTTCGGCCCTCTTGGCCAAGGGGTCCATCGAGCGCTTTCCTGGGCCAGAAGTACGACGTGGTTGCTACTCCAACTACTTCCTGGTACCCAAGAAGGGCAAAGGGGGCCTACGCCCTATCTTGGATCTGAGGAACGTCAACAGCTTCCTCCGGAAGGAGAAGTTCAAAATGCTGACACTGGCTCAGGTCTTGACTGCCCTAGCATGGTATGGTAGCGTTGGACTTGCGTTGGACTTTAAGGACGCATATTTCCACATCCCCGTCCTGCCGGCCCACCGGTGTTACCTGCGGTTCACGGTAGTCCTCGAGCACTTTCAGTTTACGGTGCTCCCCTTCGGCCTTACCAGCGCCCCACGGGTGTTCACGAAGGTGATGGCGGTGGTTCCAGCTCATCTGCGCAGGTTGGGGGGTCTGTCTTCCCCTACCTAGACGACTGGTTGTTGAAGGCGGGCTCGCCCCAGACAGTCGTCAGCCACCTCCAGACTACGGCGGATCTCCTGCACCAGCTGGGATTTTCCATCAATGTGCCGAAGTCACACCTGTGCCCCTCTCGAAAGCTCCTTTTCATCGGAGCGGTTCTCGACTCGGCGCAGTTTCGGGTTTACTCGCCCGAACAGCGGGTTTGGGATATACAGGCTCTGATTCCGATCTTCGGGCCGTTATCCCGAGTTTCGGTAAGGTTGACGCTGCGGCTTCTGGGGCTGATGGCCTCCTTCATCCTTCTTGTGCATCACGCACGGTGGCGGATGCGGGCTCTGCAGTGGGACCTGAAGTTTCAGTGGGCCCAGCACCGGGGCAACCTGTCCGACCATGTCCTGATCTCGGAGGGCACTGCGAGACAACTGCAGTGGTGGCTCACGGACCGCGATTGGGTCAACGGCAGATCCCTCTCCCTTTCCCAACCGGAGCACGTAGTTGTGACGGACACGTCCCTCCAGGGCTGGGGAGGCCACTTGGGAGAGGCGGAGATCAGAGGACTCTGGTCTCCGGCGGAGTCCCGGCTCCATATCAATCTGTTGGACCTGCGGGCGATTCGTTTGGCACTGAAGGCATTCCTCCGGTCTGTCCGAGGGAGTGCAGTGCAAGTGTTCACGGACAACACCACCGCCATGTGGTACTGCAACAAACAGGGCGGAGTGGGGTCGTGGACCCTTTGCCAGGAGGCTCTGCGCCTCTGGCAATGGCTGGAACATCAGGGCGTGACTCTGGTGGTTCAACACCTGGCAGGTTCTCTGAACGCCAGGGCGGACGAACTCAGCCGTCGGTGCTCGATGGATCACGAATGGCGTCTGAACTTGGACGTGGCGCAATGCCTCTTTCTGCGATGGGGAGAGCCTTGGTTAGATCTATTCGCCACCGAAGAGAACGCGCAATGTCATCAGTTCTGCGCGTTGGAATTTCCAAGGCGCCACTCGCTCGGAGATGCTTTTCATCGCGAGTGGAGCTGCGGTCTGTTGTACGCCTTCCCGCCTATACCACTTCTGCCCAGAGTGCTGAAGAAGATCAAGCGCGACCGGGCACAAGTCATCCTTGTGGCTCCGGACTGGGCACGAAGGTACTGGTATCCCGAGCTACTCAGTATGTCAGTCGAGCCCCCGGTTCGTCTGCCTCTTCAGGAGGACCTTCTGTCGCAGCAGGGGACGGTCCTCCACCCGAACCTGTCCAGTCTCCACCTCCATGCTTGGAGATTGAGCAGCGACAGTTGATGCCATTTGACTTGCCTCCTGAAGTCTGTAAACTCATTCTGGCAGCCAGGCGTCCCTCCACAAAGTCGGTATACGCCTGCAGGTGGGACAGATTTGTGGCATGGTGCACAGCAAAGGCTGTGGATCCTCTCTCTGCCCCTCTTTCTGAGGTTCTTCTCTTTCTTCTTTCTCTTGCCCAGCAGGGCTCTGCTCTGGGCACTATCAAGGGCTACCTCTCTGCTCTTTCAGCCTTTTTGAGGCTGCCTGATCAACCTTCTTTGTTCAAGTCCCCTATTGTTAACCGATTCTTGAAAGGCATCACGCATACTCTCCCTCCTGTGCCCTTTGTGATGCCTCAGTGGGACTTGAACTTGGTTCTTACTTTTCTGATGTGCGCTCCCTTTGAGCCACTTCACAACTGTCCTCTTCGCCTTCTCACTTCGAAGACTGCCTTCCTGGTAGCCATCACCTCTGCCAGGAGAGTGAGTGAGCTCCAGGCTCTATCCTGTAAACCTCCTTTCCTTTCGGTCCATCCGGACAAGGTTGTATTGAGGACACGGCCCTCTTTTCTACCCAAAGTAGTCACGGCCTTTCACATCGGGCAATCTATCACCTTGCCCACCTTCTTCCTGCCTCCGCATCCCTCGAGAGAGGAAGAGAGGCTCCACCGTCTGGACCCAAAACGTGCGCTCTCGTTCTATCTGGATCGCACACGCCAGTTCCGGATGGATGACCAACTCTTCATTGGTTACGTGGGCGCTAAGAAGGGGAAAGCGGTGCACAAGCGGACCATCTCGCGGAGGATCATCTTGTGTATCCAGGCGTGTTACTCCTTGGCTAAGAAGGAACCCCCTGTTGGGCTGAGGGCTCATTCCACAGAAGGAACCCCCTGTTGGGCTGAGGGCTCATTCCACTCGGGCCACAGCGACTACAACTGCCTTGGGCCGAGGAGTGCCCTTGCAGGACATTTGCCAGGCGGCTACGTGGGCCTCGCTGCACACGTTTGCAAGACACTATTGCCTGGACAGCCAAGTCCGGAGGGATGACTTCTTTGGCCGTTCCGTCGTCCAGGACTTTCTGGTGTGATTATTGGTTCGCAGACCCACCACCGGGGTTGGTATTGCTGGGGTATCTATTCCAAGGTAAGGAATCTATCACGAACGTGTCTCTTTCAGATGCACAAGTTACCACTTGTGTAACGATATATCTGTGAGACATTAGTTAGTGATAGATTCCTTACCGTCCCACCCATCCTCCCCGTTCTGCGAACCGATATCTAGGGTTAAGGTCATCCCCTTTCAGGGCCCTAGTTTCAAGGCACCAGTGTTGGTTTTTAGCATAGCTCTGCGTTTCTGGCGCGGAAAAGCTGTGTCTAAGAACTGACATCAGCACGCGGAGGCGGCGTCTAAGTACTCCGACGACGTCATCACGGCGCCCGCGACGCCAACGACTGACGGGGAGCCGCAGACTACGCCTACCGACGCGCAAGGGTACTGCTACGCAAAAATTTCCAGATCCAGTCTGACGCCTGGGGATATTCTAAGGTAAGGAATCTATCACTAACTAATGTCTCTTACAGATATATCGTTACACAAGTAGTAACTTGTGGTTTTGTCCTATGTCCCTCCTCTTTATTTTCAGCCTGTTCCACAGACTTTGGTGGAAGGGGAGGACTGGGAGGGGTCTGAGGACCCTCTAGCACAGGAGTGTGCTTGTGATCCAGACTGGGTAGAGGATTTGGGGGAAGCCAGTGGTCTTGACACCTCACCTGACCTTGGCATGCTGTCTCCTCCTACCGTGGCTACGGATGAGGAAGCCAGTTACGAAGTGGTGTTGCGTAGGGCAGCTGAAGACCTCCACCTCGTACTCCCTAAAGTCGCTGTCTGGATTAACCTCCTGTCAGAAGTGCTCCAGCCGGTGGCAACCTCTTCGGAGCCCTTGGTGCCCTTTAAGGAAGCACTGTCTGACAGTCTTTTTGGCTCCTGGTCAAGGCCCAACACGGGCTCCTATGGACAGGAACGTGGCCCGATGCCATCGCCCGGCTCCGGGTGACCCTCCTCTTTCTCTCCCAACACCCCACCCCTGAGAGCTTGGTTGTCCATGCCTCTACTTCCAGAGCGCGTTCTCTTCCGCCCCTCCGAATAGGGAATCCAAGAAGCTGGAGCAGCTTGGCAAGAAGCTGTTTCCATCTGCCAGCTTAGGGCTGAGTTCGGTGAACACCGCATGCCTCTTGGGCTGTTATTCCCACTCTCTGTGGGACACGGTTGCGCAGGTGCTGCCTAACTGTCCGGAGGAGGCCCAGGCAGTCCTCTCCCAGGCTGGGAGAGACGCAGCCAAGTTCACCACACGTTGTGGGCTGGACACAGTCGACTCGCTGGGCAGATCAATTTCAAGGACAGTGGCACTCAAGGACGGTGGCACTCCGGTGCCAATCCTGGCTGAGGACAACTGGCTTCTCGGGGGATGTCCAGAACACTCTGATGCACATGCCCCTTGAAGGCATTCGCCTCTTTACAATAAAGCAGACAGTGCGCTGGAGCGCCTTAAGGACTCCGGGCTACAGCCAAGGCCTTGGGCCTGTCGGCCACTCTGTCTCATCCGCCTTCTGCTTTTTGCTCCTTTCGTGGCCACGGAAGGGGTGCCCCATCACGGTTGCAGGGCCACAAGCCATAGCAGTAACAACCTCAGCGTGGACGTGGGAACCGTCGAGACGGTTCAGAGGACCAGCGGGCGGGTCAATCCACCTCCACCCCTGCAGCATCCACTGCAAAGCCTTATAAGTCCGATATTTCAGGCCCACCAAACGCCAGTGGGCAGCAGAAAACGCCATCTACCCCACTGGCGCTACATCACTGGGTGCTGCAAATTGTCCGAAGGGGCTACTCCCTCCCCTTCGAGGCCACCCTCCAGCCATGCCACCTCAGTGCCTCCCGCATGTCGGGAGATCACTTGGCACTTCTCCAGCAGGAAGTTGTGGCCCTCTTGGCCAAGGGGGCCATCGAGCTTGTTCTTACGCCAGAAGTAGGCCGTGGTTGTTAGTTACTCATACTATATTCTGGTACCAAAGAAGGACAAGGGCCTGCGTCCGATCTTAGACCTTCAGAACATCAATCGCTTCCTCCCGAAGGAGAAGTTCAAGATGCTCAGGTCTGGTCTGCACTAGACCTGTAAGACTGGATGGTAGCGTTGGACTTGCAGGACACTTAATTACACATCCCTGCCGGCCCAGCGGCGTTACCAGCAGTTCACGGTATGATACAAGCACTTTCACTTCACCGTGCTCCCTTTTGGCCTTACCAGCCCCCTTCGGGTGTTCACTAAGGTGATGGCGGTGGTCGCAGCTCAGCTGCGCAGATCGGGGGTTTCAGTCTTCCCCCTATCTCGACGGCTGGTTGTTGAAGGCAGGATTTCCCCAGACAGTCATCTCCCACCTCCAGAATACGGCCGACCTTCTGCATTTGATGGGATTTTCCATCAATGTGCCGAAGTCGCACCTGATTCCCTCACAGAAGCTCCTCTTCATCGGAGCGGTTCTGAACAGCGAGTCCGGGATATTCATGATATGAATCCGATCTTTCAGCCTCTATCCAAGGTTTCAGTCAGGATGACTCTCCGGCTACTGGGCCTGATGGCCTCCCACATCCTGTTAGTGGATCATGCCAGATGGCATATGTGGGCTCTGCAGTGGGACCTGAAGTTCCAGTGGGCACAGCATCAGGGCAACCTGTCCGATCATGTCCAGATTTCGGAGGGCACTGCACGACAATTGCAGTGGTTGCTCACGAATCGCGATTGAGTCAATGGCCGATCCCTCTCCCATCCCCAACAGGAGCACACAGTGGTGACAGACGCGTCTCTCCTGGGATGGGGCGGCCCCATGGGAGAGGTGGAGATCAGAGGCCTCTGGCTCCATATCAACCTTCTGTAGCATTTGGCGATCCGACTTGCACTGAAGTCATTCCTTTCCTCTGTTTTGGGGAGGGTAGTGCAGGTGTTCAGACAACACCACCACCATGTGGTACTGCAAC
The DNA here is from genome assembly GCF_964263255.1 of Lissotriton vulgaris. Lineage (NCBI taxonomy): Eukaryota > Metazoa > Chordata > Amphibia > Caudata > Salamandridae > Lissotriton > Lissotriton vulgaris. The sequence continues at coordinate 1,767,995,525 of NC_141687.1, forward strand.
AAACAGGGCGGAGTGGGGTCATGAACCCTATATCAGGAGGCTCTGCGCCTCTGGGCATGGCTGGAACATCAAGGCATGTCCCTGGTGGTTCAACACCTGGCAGGTTCTCCGAACGCCAGGGCAAACTAACTCAGCTGTCGGTGCATGATGGATTATGAATGGCATTTGCACTTGGATGTGGCGCAAGATCTCTTTCAGCAGTGGGGAGAGCCTTGATTAGATCTATTCGCCACCGGAGAGAACGTGCAATGTCCTCAGTTCTGCGCATGGGAATTTCCAAGGTGGCACTTGCTAGGCGACGCTTTTCATCGCGAGTGGAGTTGCGGTCTACTATACGCCTTTCCGTCTATACCACTTCTACCCAGAGTTCTGAAGTAGATCAGGTGCGACCGGGCGAAAGTTATTCTTGTGGCTCCGGACTGGGCTCAAAGAGTATGGTATCCCGAGCGACGCAGCATTGCGATCGATATCCCGTTCAGCCTGCCTCTGCGGGTGGATCTTCTGTCGCAGGGGAGGGTTCTCCACCTGTACCAATCCAGCCTCCACCTCCTTCCGTGGAGTTTGAGCGGCGGCAGTTGACTTCTTTCGACCTGCCTCACGAAGTCTGTGATGTTATCTTGGCAGCCAGGCGTCCCACCACAAAAAAGGTATATGCCTGCAGGTGGAATACATTTGTGGCATGGTGCACAGCAAAGGCTGTGAATCCCCTTTCTGCCTCTCTTTCAGAGTTCTTCTATTTCTCCTATTTTTGGCCCAGCAGTGCTCTGCTCTGGGCACTATCAAGGGCCATTTCAGCCTTTTTACGGCTTCCAGTTCAGCATTCACTTTTCAAGTCCCCTGTTGTAAATAGTTTCTTAAAAGGCATTATTCCTCTTTTCACTCCTGTTCCTTTCTTAATGCCTCAGTGGGACTCGAACCTAGTTCTGACTTATCTGATGTGTGCTCCTTTTGAGCCACTAATAACTGTCCTCTTCGTCTTCTCACTCTAAAGGCTGCTTTCCTGGTTGCCTTCACCTCTGCCAGAAGAGCTCCAGGCTTCTTCTGAACCTTTTCTCTCTGTCCATCCAGACAAAGTTGTTCTACGGACTTGTCCATGTTTCTGCCAAAGGTTGTCACTGCCTTTCACATCGGGCAGACCATCACTGTGCCCACCTTCTTGCCACCTCCGCATCTTTCTAAAGAGGAAGAGAGGCTCCACCGTCTGGATCCAAAAAGTGCGCTCTCTTTCTACCTTAACCACACACAACCATTCCGGGTGGATGACCAGCTCTTTGTTGGCTATGTGGGCGCCAAGAAAGGTCGGGCCATGCACAAGCGGACCATCTCTCGATGGGTCATTCTGTGCATTAAGCTTGTTATTCTTTGGCTTAAAAGGAGCCTCCGGTGGGGATATGCACCCATTCTACTAGGGCGACAGCAGCCACTACTGCTTTGGGACCGGGAGTTCCCTTACATGACATCTGTCAGGGAGCTACGTTTGCCTCGCTGCACACGTTTACCAAGCATTACTGCTGTCACAGCCAAGTCCTGAGAGATGGCTTCATTGGCCGTTCTGTTCTCTAGGACTTTCTGGTGTGATTTTGGTTTGCTGACCCACCACCGGGGTTGGTATTGCTGGGGTATCTATTCTCTTTTAAGGAATCTATCACAACGTGTTTCTTTCAGATGCACAAGTTACATACCTTCAGTAACGATATATCTGTAAGAAACATTAGTAGTGATAGATTCCTTACCTCCCCACCCATCCTCCCCGTTCTGTGAACTGGTTTCTAGGGTTAAGGTCATCCCTTTCAGGGCCCTACTTTCATGGTACCAGTGTCAAGTTTCTTGCATGCTCGCTATTCCTGCGCGGAAAGTCATGTACAGAACTGACCGCGCGTGTAGGCGCATCTAAGTAGCTCCAGTGACGTCATCCCGGCGCCAACGATGCACGCGGAGCCTCATGACGACGCCTACTGACGTGCAGGGGTATTGCTGATGTAAACTTTCTGGATCCTTTCTGACGCCCGGGGGAATTTCTAAGGTAAGGAATCTTATCACTACTAATGTTTCTTACAGATATATCGTTACCAAAGGTAAGTAACTTGTGCTACGAGTGGTAACTTCGTCCTAAAGTGACTGACATGATCTTCCCCAGATTGGTTGTCCAGTTGTGCATCGCTGTGCATCTTTGGCCACTGCTCTGATCAGGAATTTTCATATGTTTTTTGCAATACATTTTCCCTTGAATGGTTCCTGGTTGGGTATACCTTCAGGTTCAATTGGGCACAAGGCCTTCTGTATGTTCCTACAATACTGCTTATGTTGAGGGTCCAGCGGGTGGTGTATTGAAATCGCCCACAGTTGGGTCTGATAGCTCAAGACTGGGTGTAGGAGAGTAGGGTCTGCAATCCTATGATCACCCAGATTTTTTGCTTTTGTTTCACTGGTTTACGACTTTCTCTGGCTGTGGGCCTGCCAATCAGACTTGTGTGGTGTCCTTTCACTTGGTGTTCAAGGGGTATATGTGATGGTATAACAGCTGGCTTAACACGCCCCCTAGAGTTTAGCCCGAAGACTGCTCGTATCCACGCTACTAGGATAGCTGGTCTAAGGTTGACTTACAACCAATCACCATAAGGGTCGTTTGGACTGATGCATAGTGATCACTAGAATAGTGAGCATTGCATATCAGGCCAACTTCTCACACTGGGCATACAGATTTAGTTTGTCATTCTGTTGATATTAATTATAGCAAACAATGTGTTTGAGGCATATGAGCTGCAGAATTCATACTTTTGCATAGATCGCTATCTGTAGTTGGGCTTGGATGCTTGTACCTTGTTGTTGTCTTGAAAGAAGTCTTTGTAGTCCTGGGATAGGTGACTCCTCCCTTGGACGATAGTGCGCATAGGCATCGATTCCACCCTTAGATTGGTTTTTTTTTGCCATCTGGTTCAGATGTAACTTCAGAGCTCTGATTCAGTACTGTGTTTCCAGACCTCTTTGACGCGCAAAACATCACAAATCTACTTTGTTTCGTTCACGTACCTCCACAAGAACTCAACAATCTCCCGGTTCCGGTCGTCGGCGCAAGCTGCTGGGCCTATCAATGCCATTCGGGCCTACGGCTAATGGAACGGAATCCATTTAAAAAATGCCCCCAGTGTGGAGCTGAATTTCCACACAGCGACCATGACAAGGTCTGCAACCTTTGTCTCTTGCCTGAACACGAGGAAAAACATGGTCATGCCTGCGCCTCTTTTCAATCCAAGGAAATTATCCATGATCACCGGACTCGACACGTCATGGTGCAACGATCGGCACCGGTGCCATAAGATATCTTCAATGAAGAACCCGACGAGGCATAGGATTCAGAAGAGCTCGATATCATATCAGAGGCCGATGACGACGACTCCAAAGACCACATCACTCCAGTTCAATGAGTGAGTACAACTGCGCCTTTTGGAGGCTCAGGATCGAGCAAGCCGCACATCAGTGCCCCAAAAGGACAGTCGGTGTCGAAAGCAGGAACATATTCCGCTGTCACTAAAAAGACCTCGGCGCCAAGTACTTCAGCAACGAAAAACCAAAAGGCCTCGGAGGCGAAGACACCTCAAAACCCTTGGGATCCGGAAAAGATTTCAGACTCGACATCGAAGCCGAAGGACATATAAACCCCTTGAAAGCCTCCATACAAACCTAAACCACGTCCCGAACCCGAAAAATTGGCGCCGAGAGCACACGCCAACAAGGAGGAACTGTTTATACCAGATCCCCTCAATCCGAAACCGAAAACACTGCATGTAGACCCTAAAACAGGCCATATTATCAGTACCCCCTTGAACAATTCCTGAGGTGCCTGTAAAGAAAAAACTGCAACTTCACAACTTAGACCCTCTTCTCCTGTTCTTCCTACTGAGCCTTTCTCTCCTCCAAAGTCTCCTATACATCTTCCATACCCACCACAGGATGATGATGACCTAAGGGGTGGGGTGGAAATAATGACCCCTTCAGTGATCCTGATGACACTGATATACCACAGGACACATGGGATGACTACAGTCACCCTGTAGATCCTCCAGACCTTCCTGATCCAGAGGCATACCCAACCAGACCATCTGGCCCAGATGACATCATTGGCTTTAGTCAGTTCATTGATGGGGCTGCCCAATATCATGGTGTGTAAATTTATTCAGACCCCATAAAGAAGGACTCCTGGTAGACACTTTTGCACAGTCACAAAGGACAGTACAAACTTTTCCCATGCTTAAAGGTGTCCTTAAACATGCTCCAGACATCTTCAAAGACCCTGTTAAGACCAGGATTCTCCATCATTGGATAGATAAATAATATAAACCCGCTCCTAATGATCCCACCTACATTAAAGGTCAACTCCCCTTAGATTCCCTGGTAGTGACCAATGCTAGGATGCAGGTCAACTCCCAAACCTCTGGTGATGCCCCACCTCCAGACAGAGTCAAAACTGCTAGAGGCTTCCGGCAAACGAGTCGCCTCCCAAGCAGCTAATCACTGGAGGATAGCTAATGCACAAGCATTACTTGCCACATACGATAGGGCTCACTACGACAAGCTTGAGGGCCTAATGCAGCATTTGCCTGACCAATACAAGACCAAAGCCAACGATTTGATTCAGGAGGGCAACTTAATAACAAACTCATCCTTTAAATGTGCCCTCGATGCAGCAAACACTGCATTTAGATCAATCAACACTAGTGTGTTACTGCGAAGAAATGCATGGTTGCTCATTTCTGGCTTCAAACAAGAGGTTCGAACTACTATCCTTAATCAGCCGTTCAATCAGGAACAACGTTTTGGCCCAGCTGTAGACACAGAGAAAATGAAAAAAGACACTGACTGCAAAATCTATGGTTGCATTACAGTCTCCATCTACACAAAAATGTTCCATAGGTCTCTTCCAGAGATTATAGCGGAAATAATTTTGGCCTCTGCCAACCACACGGTCCTAGGGGACCTAAATTTCCATTTTAACTCCCCCTCAGACCATATTGCTAAGGAGTTAATAGATGACCTCGGAGCTCTTCAACTGTCCCAGCTGGTGTCAGCCCCGACCCATGAAAAGGGCAATCTATTGGACCCTATATTTAGCAACTGCCTCGATCTGACGGTTGACCAACCCATCCCCCTCCCATGGTCGGACCATTTTTTGGTCCCGTTTACCTGGATTACACAAAAAGCCCCCCAGCTACCCCCCCAAGTTACTACTAGGAGGAACTGGACAAAGCTTCCCTTGGACCCTTGGTTACACAATATGGACTCCACCCGTCCGCCACCCTGCCCAGACCCCAATGAGGCAAATGGAAACTATGTAGGTTGGATCATGCACTCGCTAGACTCGATTCTCCCTCTTCGCAGATCCTCCTCAAAGAAAATGCAGAAATCAGCCCCCTGGTTCTCCGACTCCCTGAGAGAACTAAAACGCCTCTGCAGGCAACGAGAGAGAGCCTGGCGTTTAGACTTCCTCCAAGATAAAAAGGCTTCTTACAAAGAGGCGATTAAAGCCTAAAAAGAAGGGATTAGGACGGCCCAGGCAACCTACTACTCCGATAAAATTCTTGAAGCTAAATCAAAGCCAAAGGAAATTTTTCATATAATAAAGCAATGTACCAGTGTCAACACTGCACCTCCGCCGAATAAAACCCAGGACCAATGCAATGAACTTGCGAATTTTTTTCACAGTAAAGTATTAAAAATTTACTCTACATTTCCAACAGGAGCCACAAATCGGGATGCGTCTGTTCCACCCCCCCCAACCCCCCAGACGCCTCTTCACCCAGAACAGCCTTCCCTTGAGCACTTCCTTCCTTTGGACCTCGACACCCTAGGCAATGTGGCACGCCAAGTTAAGTCGGGCTCTCCATGTGATCCGGCTCCTCCAGATGTCCTGATGCAGGCAAGCAAAGCCACCCTGCCTGTATTGCTGGAATTTTTAAACTCGTCCATATCCGCATGCTCAGTTCCTACAGCTTGGAAGCAAGCCATGGTGCGGGCGTTATTGAAAAAACCCAGCCTAGACCCCGATGATCATTCCAGCTACCGCCCCATCTCACTTCTCCCTTGGGCCAGCAAGGTCCTAGAGAAGTATATAAATGCCCAGCTGGTTCAGTTCCTAGAGAACCACTCCCTGCTACATACATCCCAGACAGGCTTCAGACCGAAGCATGGCACTGAAACCGCCTTATTAGCGGTCACCGAAGAGTCTCGAAGGGTACTGGTTTGGGGGGGATCAGTGGCAGTGATCCTCCTTGATCTAAGTGCCGCCTTCGATACGGTCAGCTATACCACCCTGCTGGACCGTCTCTACGACATCGGAGTTTCAGGTGACGCATTAAGGTGGTTTGATTCCTTTCTGTCGGAGAGATCCTTTCAGATCTTCGATGGTGAGACAGTGTCTTCTAGTAAACCTCTTAGCTGCGGAGTACCGCAGGGCTCCTCCCTGAGTCCTGTGTTGTTCAACGTGTACATGAGGCCGCTGGCGGGTGTCGTCGAACCGTACGGCATTAAAATCGTGTTGTACGCCGACGACACTCAGCTAGTGGTTTCACTGGCCACTGGGAACAACAGGCAATCCCCGGTATATCTGCTAAAGTGCCTAGAGGATGTCAAGGGGTGGATGACCAACTCCTCCCTAAAGCTGAACGGAGAAAAGACGGAGCTCATGCTCCTAGGCCCAGCCTCACTAGTGCCTTTCACCTCCTTGTGGCCCTGTGCATTGGGCCCTCCCCCCACCCCCAAGGAGAGCGTTAAGAGCCTAGGAGTGTGGCTGGACAACAAACTTTCTTTTTCCACCCAGGCCACTAAGTTGTCCGTGACATGCTTTGGCCTACTCAGAATCTTGAGGAAGATCCTCCCGCTTCTACCTTTAGAGGCCAAAAAGGTGGCGGTTCAAGGCCTCATCCAGTCTCGTTTGGACTCAAACAATGCCCTCTACGTTGGGGCACCCGAGATGACCCTTCGGAAACTGCAGGTTGTACAAAACTGCGCAGCACGTACCCTGCTACAGATCCCGCGAACCCAGTCAGCCAGACCTGCCCTAAAGAGTCTCCATTGGCTGCCAGTGAGGCAGAGAGTGGCATTCAAGGCGCTTTGCATGGCGCATCACGCCTTCTGGAAAACGGGCCCAGCCATTATCAACGACCTTGTTATCCCCTACCACCCTAACAGGAACCTTCGATCAATGGAGGCTTTCCTCGTTGTTGTTCCCAGAGTGAAGAGAGCCAGGTCTGGTGGTAGGCTGTTCTCTTTGAATACCGCCAAGCTCTGGAATGCCCTCCCCCTCTCACTCCGGTCCAACCCAGACCTGCTCCTGTTCCGGAAAAATTTGAAGACATTACTGTTTGCCAAATCCTTTGTGCCCTAAACTTCCTCTCTGTCATTTCCGCCTCAACTCAGCGCTTGGACGCCCACGGGCAGCAATCGCGCTCAATAAATACATTTTCATTTCATTTCATTTCACAAGGCTCCTTTCGTGGCTTCTTACATAGGGGTGCATCCAAAAACATCAGTAGAGATACTGCTTCCTCGTACAAACCTTCCACACAAACATCCCCCCAACAAGGGATATTTCGGTGGTGGGTACAGAGGAAATAACTAGGGGAGAGGCCGAGGTAACCATACTCGCACCTCCTCCACTAACAAACAGACAATTCCAGTCCGGTCTGAGGGAGACTCAAAGTTCCTACCTGTCTGGAATTCCACCATGACGGACAAGTGGGTAAGACAAATTATCCAGCATGGTTACTGCCTGAAACTTACAGCAACACCCCCAACATACCGCCCAAACCGCATCCACTCTCTCAGGAACATCTAACTCTCCACAAACAGGAAGTTCTCTCATTGCTTTGAAAGCATGCAATACAACCAGTTCCCCTAGAGCATCAAGGGACTGGAGTTTACTCCCTATATTTTCTAATCCCCAAAAAGGACGGTACTCTCAAACCAATACTGGACCTCAGACCTCTCAACTTCTACATACAGAGAGATCACTTTCATATGATCACTCTTAAACAAGTCCTTCCACTACTTCAACAAGGCGACTTCCTTGCAACATTAGATCTCAAGGAAGCCTACTTCCATATTCCCATACTCCCTGCTCACAGGAAATATCTTTAATTCACAGTGGACGGCCAACACAATCAGTTCAAGTTTCTCCCATTCGGGGAAGCACACTTGCAAAGACATTAAATCCATGTGTTTCCATACCTGGATGACTGGCTGATAAAAGCCAAGTCACACAGTCAGTGTGTTCATCACACTCACCAAACCATTCTACTGCTACACCACTTGGGGTTCACAATCAACCACGCCCAGTCACATCTACAGCCAACCTACCTGCATCAGTATTTACGGGCCACCTCAGACACTTCCAAAGTTCTAGCATACCCCAATCCAACCAGGAAAGCAAGCATGCAAACCATCACAAAATTTCAACCACAACACTCCCTTTCAGCTAGAGCGTTTATGCAGCTCATAGGAATGATGGCTTCTTGCATTTTCATAGTACCTCATGCAAGACTTCAGATGTTCCCCTTCTAAGAATGCTTAGCACGTCAGTGGAATCAGGCTCAAGGTCTACTTATAGATCTGGTGTTGGTGGAGAGCCGCACACATTGCTCTCTGCACTGGTGGAACACACAAAACCTTTCCAAAGGGCGGCCATTCCTAGAGCCAATTCCACATAAAGTGCTAACAGCGGACGTATCAGTCACCGGCTGGGGAGCCCATCTCTTAAACCATACAATTCAGGGCAAGTGGACCACCTAACAAAAACTGCTCCACATCAGTCACCTAGAATTACTAGCAATATTTCTAGCGTTAGTCGTTCCAAGCACATCTTCTCAACAAAACTGTCCTAGTCTGCACAAACAATATGACAGCAATGTGTTGCATACAAAAACAAGGAGGAACACACTTGTTGCACCTGTCTCGGCTAGCACAAAGTATATGGAGATGGCCCATTCCACAAAATATATATCTTCTGGCAGAACATCTTCCAGGAGTGCACAATCAGATTGCGAATCTGCTCAGTCATCAGACACAGTAGATCCACAAATGGGGACTTCATCCTCAAGTTCTTCAACCATTTTTCCACATGAGGGGCCACCCAGACCTACATCTGTTCGCCACACATGCAAACGCAAAATGCCCAACCTTCGCCTCCAGGTTTCCACACTCGTTGTCCGAGGGCAATGCGATATGGATGAACTGGTCGGGCAGATTTGCGTATGCTGTTCCACCACTCCCACTCATTCCACTAGTAGTACGCAAGCTCAAGCAACAGTCTCTCAAAATGATCCTAGTTGCTCCCACATGGACACAGCAACCATGGTTCATAACACTCAAACTCTCAGTAGTTTCACACCAAAAATGACATCTCTCCCCAACACTGTTAATGCAGAACCATGGAGAGATAAGGCACCCAGATCCAGCACAACTGAATCTAGCGATCTTGCTCCTGAAGTCCTAGAGTTTGGTTACCTTAACCTCCCACCGGACTGTATGAACATTATCAAAGAAGCCAGACGCCCTACTACGAGAGCATGCTATGTAGCCAAATGGAAACGTTTCGTCATTTACTGCAATCACAACAAAATTGACCCGCTAGATGCTTCATTTCAGAACATCATTTGCTATTTGCCGCATCTACAAAGATGTAATCTATCTTTCTTATCCATAAGATTACATCTGGCTGCCCTTGCCGCCTACCTACAAAACAGACATCGTTTGTCATTGTTCAGAGTACATGCTATCAAAGCTTTTATGGAAGGCCTTAAAAGGATAATTCCTCCCTCACTGCCATCCTCTCCAGTGTGGAATCTAAACATTGCTCACAACACAAGGAGGGAGGTACCCTTGGAACCAATAAGGGACCGGGTTAACAAGTGTGAAAAAACAAACAAAACGTCCCTGGATGGTGGGGGTGTACCCTAGGGCGTAAGGTAACCTAGCCAAAGGGCTTGGGGGTTATCTACGCTATAATAGACAAAATTATATCGCTAGACTCAACATACCATAACTCTAATAGAGGCCAACAGTCAGTGTAGGAACCCTGTCTACAATTCACACATTAGTTAAGAGACTATAATCATCACCAGTATAAAACAACAGTTTATTAAAAACAATACAATCTTAGTTTGCATTAGAAGAAAAAATTATACAATCAGGTACACATTTTTAAAAAAAAACAAAAGTAAGAATCTAAACATTGTACTTACTAGGCTCATGGGTCCTCAATTTGAACTTTTACACAAATGCAAACCTCATTTCCTTGCATGGAAAGTAGCTTTACTTGTGGCAATTACATCTCTCAGCAGAGTAAGTGAGATCCTGGCTTTAACCATAGAAGAATCATTCTTACAAATACATCGTAACATGGTGGGTTTTCGAACAAATCCAAAATTCCTTCCCAAAGTAATCTTAATAAATCTGTAGAGTTACCAGTGCTCTTTCAAAACCCAGATTCCGTAGCAGAAAGAGCACTTCACACACCAGAAGTAAAAAGAGCTCTACTTTATTACATTGACAGGACTAAACCTTTTAGTAAGACAAACCAACTGTTTGTAGCCTTCTCTCCACTGCGTAAAGGAAACTCCTTCTCTAAAGCTGGAATTGCCAGGTGGATAGTTAAATGCATTCAAATATGCTTCCAAAAGGCAAAACGCATATTAAAAATTCCCCCTAGAGCACACTCAACATGTAAACTAGGGGCATCCATGGCATTCTTAGGGAACATTCCCCTAGGAGACATTTGTAAGGCAGCTACATGTTCTACTACACGCACCTTCACCAAATACTATTGTGTAGATGTGCAGGCAAAGCAACAGGCTTCTGTAGGCCAAGCTGTTCTTGAGACATTTTCGGAACCACTGCAGCAGATACAGGTGACCACCGCTAATGGAGACACTGCTGTATAGTCTATGCAAAAGTATGAATTCTGCAGCTCATATGCCTCGAACGGAAAATGCTACTTACCAGTATGCATCTGAGCTTGGCATGTAGAGCTGCAGAATATCATACGCCCACCCGCCTCCCCAGGACCGGTATCTGTCCGAGTGTTATCTTACTTACATTCACATGGACCTCTTTGGATTTTCCTACAAACTCCATTTCCAATCATGGCAGAAAACAATCTAAGGATGGAGTTGATGCCCATGCACACTGTCGTCCAAGGGAGGAGTCGCCTATCTCGTGACTACAAAGACTTCTTCCAAGACAACAATAAGGTGCAAGCATCCGAGCCCAACATCAGATGGTGATATGTGCAAAAGTATGATATTCTGCAGCTCTACATTCTACGAACAGATGGATACTGGTAAGTATCATTTTCCTCCCTAGTAATCTGTACAATGCAAAATACCAAATGGCAACTTAATAGATCAAAAATAAATGACTATTCCTATTGTAAGAAAACATACATCGGTGGAATGAGTGTAACCAGCTGGGGGATGTTGATATAGTCCAATCCAAGAGATTGTCAGAGTTTGTCTCTGTGGGGTCGTCCAGGTGAAGGTTGAGGTCTCTGAGTAAGATGTAGTGTTTGGATTTCATGTTGAGTGGGGTGATGAAGTCCTGCAATGGCGTCACAAATTGGTGATTGGTCGGGTGAGGGGGTCTCTGGTTGTTTTGTCATCTGTCTGGAGTTCTGGTGTTCCATGATGGGTGTGAAGTTGTTTTTGGTGGTGGTGTACCGGATGGTTTCTTTGTGGATGATGATGCCACCTCTGTGTTTGTTGATGCGGTCACAGAGTGTCATCTTATAGCCATTGGGCATAGCGGTGGCCATGTCAGGGCCACAGAGGGGTTGAGCCAGGTCTGGCAGACTTCGGTGGCGTGTTTGCAGAGCAATGTGCCATCATTCAGGACGCATAGGAGTGTTTCCAAACTGGTATTGGCCGGCGGGGTGGGAGTGGGGGTGGTTCAGGTTTGAGAGGATTGGATGTCCTAGGTTGCAGGTGATGGAACAGGCGCTTGCAGATGAACTATCCTGCTAAGTGTGGAGGTGCAAGACCGTAGTTGTTGCGGCGTCCATGATCCAGTCCTTGGAAATCTGCTGAGTACCACCTGTGGGTGCCCAGCAGGCCAGGGTTTCTGGGGCTGGGTGCTGTCCAGACATGGGCGGGCGCAGAAAGGCTTGCCTTTCGCATGCCTGTGTCCTCCATTAAGTAGGTCCTAGGAGGGGTGCTGGGGAGCCGGTCATCGGGAAACAGCCAGGATGGATGTGCAAGGTCAACGTCGGGCCTGATGTCAGCCAGTAGGATGCATAAAGTGCTGCGGGACCTCAATCAATCTCCGCAATGAAGTGGAGTAATTCAAATGAGTACCACAAGACCTACAGTCCTAGGACCTACGATAATCTGTCAGATTTCTCCTACAGTCCTAGGACCTTGGCCTATCATTCATTCCACTTGGGCCATGGGTGCTTACATTGCTCTCACCAGATATGTACTGATGCCCTAAAGGTCCTGTGCAGCCAAGTGGTATTCTTTGTACAGTTTTGCTAAACAATGCTGCCTCATAACCCAAGCATGCATTGGACAGGTTTTTTTCCAGGGCTGTGCTGCAAGACTTTCTTGCTTAACCAGCACTTCTTAATCCTTCAAACCCAGTACCTCGTAGCGGGAAATTGCTTTTGGGCTCATTTGTTAGGTGGACTCTGCAGGAAGTTGTATTGTAAGAAAAAATCTGAAAGAAACAGGTTAGTGTTCGATTCCTTACCATAGAATATCCCCAGGCGTCAGTCTGGATCCGGAAAGTTTTGCGTAGCAGTACCCCTGCGCATCGGTCGGCGTCAGCGGCTCTGCGTCGTCTGTGTCGTTGGCGCCGGGATGACGTCGCCAGAGTACTTAGACGCCGCCCTCGCACGTTGACGTCAGTTCTTCTTTTTTCCACGCCAGCAAGCGCCGATCCGGAAAAAGTGGTACCCTTTAGACATTTTTTGACTAAACTTTTTCGAACGACTCAGACCGTGCCGGTAGGGATGCCCGGGTTAAAACCCTGTGCCGACTGCAGCCGACTGATGTTGGTTACCGACCCCAATCGCCTGTGCTTTATTGCTTATGGGCCGACCACGATGACAAGTCGTGCCCTGACTGCCGGGCCTTGATGTCGCAAGCTAGGCAGGAGCGGTCCCGTAAGCGCCTTGAGCTCCGGCCATCGGTCCAGGAGGAGGTAGAGGGACCAGTCACGGGCCGGAGTCATTACAGCTTGGCGAGTCGACACCACTCGTCAGGCTCCCAAGTCCTCAGGTAAGAGGCACAAGAAGTCGAAGAGACGACATCGCTCTTCTGACTCCCCACGACGCTCGCGCGACTAGGCCGGTGGTTCGGGCTACACCGCCCACGCGGCTCCGCCGGAGCTGCAGACGTCACGGCCTGCTCCATACCCACCGGTCCCTGGGCAGAACGCGACGCCGGAGGAGATCGATGCCTTCCTCGTGGACATGAGGTCGCTCGTTCCTCCGTCGGGTTCCCCGGCGCCGTTGGGTGCTTCGGCCCCGGCACCGTCGGCGACTTCGGTCCTGACGCCGCAGGGGCTCTTGGATCCGGCAGATCTGGGTCGCCGCTGGTCGACCTAACGACCCCTCCGCTGGCGGCGACTCATAGGGTGTCTCCCCCGACGCTGTCCCCGGACGACAACGTCCCCGATCCCACCCTCGATCCGGTTCCGAAGTCTGCAGGTGGTACAAATTTGTGGCATGGTGCACAGCAAAAGCTGTGGATACACTTTCTGGCCCCCTTTCTGAGGTTCTCTTGCCCAGCAGGGCACTATTAAGGGCTACCTCTCTGCCATTTCTGCCTTCTTAAGGCTACCTGATTAGCCCTCTCTGTTCAAGTCCCCGGTTGTAAATAGGTTCTTGAAGGGCATCACTCATATGTTCCCCCTGTTCCTTTCGTGATTAAGTGGGACTTGAACCTTGTTCTAACTTATCTGATGTGCGCTCCCTTCGAGCGAATTTATAACTGTACTCTTCGCCTTCTCATTATTAAGACTGCATTCCTGGTTGCCATCACCTCCGCCAGGAGGGTGAGTGAGCTCCAGGCTCTTTCTTCACAACCTCCGGACGGACAAAGTTGTTTTGAGGACGTGTCCCTCCTTTTTGCCCAAGGTAGTCACAGCCTTCCACATCGGGCAGTCCATCACCTTACCCACCTTCTTTCCGTCTCCGCATCCCTCAAAAGAGGAAGAGAGTCTCCACCGTCTGGACCCAAAATGTGCGCTCTCATACTATCTGGATCGCACACGCCAGTTCCGGGTGGATGACCAACTCTTTGTTGGTTACGTGGGCACTAAGAAGGGATGGACGTTGCACAAACGGATCATTTCCCGATGGGTCGTCTTGGTCATCAAGGCTTGTTATTCACTGGCTAAAAAGGAGCCTCCTGTGGTGCTACGTGACCATTCCATTCAGGCCGCGGCAGCTACTACTGCCCTGGGTCGGGGAGTCCTCTTGCAGGACATCTTTCACTCAGCTACGTGGGCCTCGCTGCACACATTTGCTAGACACTACTGCCTTAACAGCCAAGTCCGAGAGTTGGCTTTTTAGGCCGTTCCGTTCTCCAGGACTTTCTGGTGTGATCATTGGTTCGCAGGCCCACCACCGGGGTTGGTATTGCTGGGGTATCTATTCTAAGGTAAGGAATCTAATACTAACCTGTTTCTTTCAGATGCACAAGTTACTTACCTTCGGTAAAGATATATCTGTAAGAAACAGTGGTTAGTATTATATTCTTTACCGCCCCACCTATCCTCCCCGTTCTGCAAACCGATATCCAGGGTTAAGGACATCCCTTTGAGGGCCCTAGTTTCATGGCACCAATGTTGGTTTTTATCATGACTCTGCGTTTCTGGTGCGGAAAAGCTGTGTATAAGAACTGACGTCTCCGCGCGATGGCGGCTTCGAAGTACTCCGGCGACGTCATCCCGGCGCTGACGACGGACGCGGAGCCGCAGATGACGCCTGCCGACGCGCTGGGGTACTGCTACGCAAAACTTTCCGGATCTAGACTGACGCTTGGAGATATTCTAAGGTAAGGAATCTAACACTAACCACTGTTTCTGACAGATATATCGTAACCAAAGTGAACTAACTTGTGCGTTACTCCTCTTCGGTAACAATGTTCCTGGTTTATACACTCTTCTGATTTTTCAAGTCTCTCTCCTATGCTGTAAATTAATGCTGTGATCAGTACAATCCCAAGGCATGCAGGTACAGTATTTGTTGCATTAGTCACTGTCATGCATGCTCTCCCTTGATTGGGTGTTAAAAAAATACTAATAACGGATGACTCCAGTTTTCTAACCAGGATAGACATGTCTCAGCTGAGGGAGTGGCGCTCCCTGGCGATGCTAAGGAGCTGCCACTATGGCAAAAGTTACAAATCCAGTTTGGTACCTGAAGGATATTCATAGAGTAAGGACTCTGTGTAAAAATGTGTTCACCAACTAGACTGTTACCAAAGACAGCTAAATTTCTTTAGCATAGTTGGCTTCACCCAAGTCCTTAAACAATATTACTTATAAATTTGCTAACAGCAAATTTGATGCCAGTTACTGAAGAGAATGTGAATGCTCCAAATATTGGAAGCGACAGGTGCCTAATCCAGTATACCCTACACTTTAGTGAAATATTGACTTAAGCAATCAAATGTGAGAGACTAAGTATGTTGAAAATTGGGTTATTTTATTGCATAAATTAATGTTTTGCATTGTTAAAACCATATATATTTAACATATCTAAAAGCGACTATTACTTATAGATTCCTTACCTTAGAATTACCCCCAGGCGTCAGACTGGATATGGATCATTTTTTTCTTCAGCAGTATCCCTACTCGTCCGTAGGTGGCGCTACTTAGTCGCCGCCTATGCGCACTGTCAGTTCTTTCTTTTTTTGCACCAGCCAGCGCAGATCCGGAGAGAGCGCTACTCTTGGGCACTTTTTGACAGTTTTTACTTTTGTCAACGTCTTTTAGTCCTTCAACCCCTGGTGAACGTAGGGATGTCCCATAGACGTGCCAGCTTCAAACCTTGTGATTCCTGTCACAAATTGATATTTGTCACGGACCCACACCTCGTGTGCCTCTGGTGCCTGGAGCGTGACCACGACCTTAAGTCGTGCTCCAGTCCCAAAAGCTTCTGGAAGCCCGGCTGTCTGCTCCGCGTCGCTTGAGGTCCCGTTCGATAGTGAGGTCGCGGGACCGGTTGCAGAATCCCCACCCTCATTCACCTTCAAAGTCTTCAAGTAAGTCGAAGCATAAGAGGAAGGCGTAGAAGCACCATCGCTCTTTGCCTTCTCCCCGTCTGTTGGTCGACGGGACGCAGGTCGTAGTCCTTCGGCTCCGCCTGCGGTGCCTGGTGGGGCGGCTCCAAAAATCACTTCCTTCCCGGGAGCCGGCGCATCCCCTACCCAGCTTTGTGCATTTTACAGACCCCGCCACTGCATCTTTGGGCAGTCCGACTCAGTCGGCGCGCCTTCTGGCCCCGCAGACTTGACTGGGGACTCTAGGCCTTCGATGCCGGTAGCTCTGGCCCGATGCCACAGGGTTCCAGACCTGGATCCGGATCGGCACCAATTGACCTCACAACACCTCCCCGGCGCCGATTCCTCGGACGCCTCTGACGCCGGTGGTGACCCCGGCCAGCGGCAACCCCAGCCTCCTCCTTGACTTGAACACGGAGCAGACCGGTGTCAACAGATGCCGGTGCGGACGGTATTTTTGTACCACTGTTCTATCCTGGCGTTCCTTTTTGCCCTGAGTGGCAGCCAGAGGAGGACTGGGAGGGGTCTGTGGACCCTCTGGCAGACCAGCTAGAGCCGGACTGGACAGAGGAGTTGGGTAATGCCAGTGGTCTGGATACTTCCCCAGAACTTGGTATGCTTCCCCCCTACAGTGGCCGTGGAGGAGGAAGCCTCCTATGCTGTGCAAACCGGTCCTAGGATGCTTGATTCCAGTCCAGGGAGGACCTGGCCCGGCCATTCGGGTTGGACTGTTCCCAATGGGCACAGGGTCAAGACTGATTTACATATGGCTGGGCCCAAACTGGAAGGGCATAGTGAGCAAAACAACTATGGCTTTAGGCCCAGATCTCTGTACTGGGGTGAATGTATGACATTGTTCTGCATTCTGTCCATCAAATGTTCTTTTTTGTATGTGTGGTGTTGCGTAGGGCGGCTGAGGCCTTGGACCTTGAGCTTCCTTTGGTGGCAGACAGGACTAACCTACTGACTGAGGTGCTTCAGCCCGCAGCAACCTCTTCGGTGCCCCTGCTGCTGTTCAATGAGGGCCTCACTGAGATCCTTCCTGGAACTTGGTCCAAGCGCACCACAGGGGCTCCTCTGGATAGGATGATTGCCCGACGCCACCGGGCGACCCCATTTGCCTCTCTCAACACCCTACCCCTGAGAGCTTAGTGGTCTAAGCCTCAATAACCAAAAGCTTGTTCCCTAGTGTGCACCCAGAGAGGGAATCCAAGAATCTTGGGAAGATGTTTTCTTCTGCCAGCTTAGGACTGCTGTTGGTGAACACTGCATGTCTCTTATGCCACTACGCCTACTCTGTGTGGGGTGCGGTTGCGCAATTGCTTCCACAGTCGCCGGAGGAGGCCCAGATTGTACTCTCCAGTGCATTGCATAGGGTAGAGACTTGGCGAAGTTCGCCATTTGGTGTGGGCTGGATACTGCCCATTCGCTCAGTATAACGATTTCTACGTCACTAGCCTTGAGATGCTACGCCTGGCTGATATCCACTGGCTTTTCTGGAGATGTCCAATCGATCCTTTTGGAGATGCCCTTTGATGGCAGTCGCCCTGTTCAGTCTGCCTTTCCTGGCTACAGAAGGGGTGCCCCACCACATTCCACCCATGTCCACAGGCTGGCGCAAGCTACTAGACCTCTGCGCAGCCGGGGATGTGGGACCCAGCGCCGTGGGTCTGGGGGCCAGCGGGCAGGCCAGTCCACCAGTGCCCCTCTGCATTAGTGTCCAAGCCTTCCTAGTCTGAACTTTTAGGGCCACCAGTTGCCAGTGGGTTTCAGGATTCACCATCCTCCCCCACTGGCACAACGTCACATAGGACAGATTGGTTTTGCAGATAGTCTGAAGGGGCTACTCCCTCCCCTTCGAGACTACCCCTCTCTCCATGCCACCAACACTCCCATCGCATGTCGGAGGATCACCTGGCCCTTCTCCATCAGGAACTTACAGCTGTCTTGGCCAAGGGAGCCATCGAGCGAGTCCCTGTGACAGAAGTAGGTTGTGGTTGTTATTCCCAGTACTTCCTGGTGCCCAAGAAGGACAAAGGCCTGCGTACTATCTTGGATCTCAGGGACTTGCAGGATGCTTATTTTCACATCCCCGTCCTGCCGGCCCAGAAGTGTTCACTACAGTTCACAGTAGGCCACAAGCATTTTCAGTATACTGTGCTCCCCTTTGTCCTTACCAGCGCCCCTCGGGTGTTCTCGAAACTGATGGCGGTGGTCGCAGCTCATCTGTGCAGATTAGGGGTTCCAACCTTCTCCTATCTCGACGACATGCTGTTGGAGGAGAGTTTGCCCCTGGCTGTTGGCTTCCACTTCCAGACTAAGGTGGACCTCCTGCACTCACTAGGGTTCACTCTCATGGTGCCGAAGTCACACCTGATTCCCTCTCAGAAGCTCCTTTACATCGGAGCAGTTCTGGATACCGATGTTTCAGCCTCTATCCCGGATTTCAGTGAGAATGACTGAGGATGCTGGCCATCATGGCGATGTGCATCCTGCTGGTGTAGACTATGCCATGTGGCATATGCGGGCTCTGCAGTGGGACCTGAAGTTCCAGTGGGTGCAGCATCAGGGGAATCGTCCAGAGGTCACTACACACCAATTGAAGTGGTGACTAACATACCAGGATTGGGTCAACGGCAGATCCCTCTTCCTTCCCCAACCAGACCTCACAGTGGTGACAGATCCATCACTTCTAGAATGGGGCGGGCTCATGGGAGAGGCGGAGATCATGGGCCTCTGGTCTCTGCAGAAGTCCGGGCTCCACATCAACCTGCTGGAGCTCCAGGCGATCTGTCTTGCACTGAAAGCATTCCTTCCTCCTGTCAAAGGACGAGTAGTGCAGGTGTTCGCAGACAACAACACCCGCCATTTGGTACTTCAACAAACCGGGTGGGGTTGTGGACCCTATGTCAAGAGCCTCTGGATGTGGCTTGAGAATCAGGGCATGTCCCGGGGGGGTTCAACACCTGGTAGGTTCTCTGAACACCAGTGCAGACAAACTCAGCTGCCGGTGCATGATGGCTGCCGGTGCATGATGGATCACAACCGGCTACTTCACCCAGAGGTGGTGCAAGGTCTCTTTCAGCAGTGGGGATAACCTTTGTTAAATCTGTTCGCCACCGAAGAGAACGTGCAATATTAGCAATCCTGTGCATTGGAATCTCCAATGCAGCACTCGTTCGGCGACGCTTTTCGTCGCAAGTTGAATTGTGGTCTTCTAAACGCCTTTCCACCTATACTACTACTGCCCAGATTGCTGAAGATCAAGCGCAACCAAGTCATTCTTGTGGCTCCGAATTGGGCACAAATAGTCTGGTATCCTGAGCTCTTGAACCTGGCCATCGATCGTCCGATCCGACTGCCTCTTCGGGAGGATCTTCTGTCTCAGCAACAGGGGACGGTCCTCCACCTGAACCTGTCCATCCTTAACCTCCTTGCGTGGAGATTGAGCGGAAACAGTTGACAGATTTTGACCTTCCTCCCGACATCTGTAATGTCATCTTGGCAGCCAGGCGTCCCTCCACTAAAATGGTACACGCCAGTTGATGAAACAAATTTGTGGCATGGTGCACAGCAAAGGCTGTAGATCCCCTTTCTGCTCCTCTTTCAAAGGTTATCCTAGTCCTTCTTTCTTTGACCCAGCAGGGCTCTGCTCTGGGCTATCTTTCGGCTATTTCGGCCTTTCTTCGCCTTCCTGATCAGCCTTCTCTTTTCAAGTCCCTTATCTATATAAATAAAAATGTAAATGTTTTTTTGTTTAAAATCGCTAATCTCCAAATGTTCTTCACTGATTGCTTTGCTTTGAAATTTTGACACATTGGATTCCAATACGCTTGTTTTTATATACACAACGTTGGATTCCAATACGCGTGTGTCGAATACGCACATGTTTTTAATTGATAGACCGAATTTTTACATAAAATGTCAATGTTCGTTTGTTCAAAATCTTAAATCTCCGAAAGTTCTTCACTGATTGCTTTGATTTTTTGACACAATGTTGGATTTGATTAAGTGTGTGTTGATATATATACACAACGTTGGATTCCAATATGGGCGTGTCCAATACGCGCGTGTTTTTAATCGAAAGGCCGAACAGACCCTATCGATTTGGTTGCTCGCAACAACTACAAGGGACGCATAGAGACAATAGTCTACATATATTAGGATGGACAGTTGGTGTCAGGTTGGCAGACTGGGAAGTGGGTGAAGGGAGCAGGGAGGAGTTGGTTCACTTTGCAACATTAGCGCGTGTTTATATATACACAACGTTGGATTCGAAAACACACATGTACAATACACACGTGTTTTTATTTGAAAGGCAGAACAGACCCTATTGATTTGCTTGCTGTGCAACAACTACAAGGGACGCCTAGAGACAATAGTCACAAAAACATATTGTGTACCCACAATCATTGTGAAATTCAACATATTAGTAACGTGCGCTTACTCTTTTCTTTCTCTTCCATTTAACCAGACTGAGCCACAGCAACGCTTGGCCGGGTACATCTAGTTGTAAATAGATTTCTGTAGTAGGTGATCTCTGTGTATAGTCATAATCTAGTGAATAGTCCCGCCCATGTGCGTGGACCCCGGCAATCAAAAATAATCTCTTAAGTTGTCAAATCATGCAGACCCTGCAAGACATTTAAGTGAGAATTTAAAGACAAATAATGCAGCCTATATCCACAGGCTACACTGTCCAGTACTTCAACTAGAAATTCCACCAAAACATCACCAAACACAACCCAGCCTGCAGTTTCTACCATAGAGAAACTTGCCTCCTACCAGTAAAAGACTCTGGAATGATAGAGAGGAAGGCATGGATAGACAAGCCCCATAGGCTGCCATTATGTGGCTTAAATAGGATACTGTTCCTTTAAGAGAACTTTCCAGAACTTTCTCCCAGTATCCCAGAATGCATAGCAGGTCCCTCTACTTTCAGTTCTTTTTTTCCGGCTTCTGCTAACAGGACCCTGGCATTGAGCTCTCCCTTGTTTCAAGGGTTTATTGGATTTTTGTCACTTTTGTGTATAAAAGTGTTTGAGTTTAGCTTTCTTGGTGCTTTTCTTCTCTCCTGTGTGTTGGTTCAGGCGTTTTAGGGCTCTAAAATGCCTTGTCTTTTTGACAAGTGCCCAGCATGTGGAAGGAAGGCCACGAGTGATCCACACGACGTCTGCATCGTCTGTCTCCCCGAAGAACATGTCCCTGAAGACTGTGACATCTGCCAGCAGTTTTCAGCAAGGACCCTGAGGTACAGGCTGAAGATTAGGCTTCAAGGCCTTGAAGAGGGACGTCTGCAGGCTGCAGGTGGGTCTGGGCAGGCTGGGAGGGTTCCCGAGGCCTCTGCTGAGGCCTTTGGGGGGCTCCCCAGAGGCAGGAAGGCCAGCAAACGGTCCCGGTCTCCGTCGGCGTCGATTGCATCGACGACGACGTCGAGAGGGATGACGACGGTGTGTTTCCCGTCTCCCTGGGGCTCCGGGTCGAGACGGCATGACGACTCGACGTTGAAGGGCCTGGAGAGGCCGCCGTCGAAACCACAGTCGACGGCATCGTCGTCGTCTACGTCGGAGTCGATCTATCGACGTCGGAGACGGAGCGACAAGCATCAGCGCTCGCCGTCGAGGCGACACCGCCGATCGCTGTCGAGACAACGGTCGACGTCGAGGGGCTCCTCGACGTCGAGGACCTCAAGAAGGAGGACTCTACGCTAGTCATCGAGAACGGGACGTCGCGGAGGCAGCGTTCGACGTGGTCGAAGAAGAGATCGACGTCGCGGAGGTGGCGTTCGACGCCGGAGTCACGGAGGCGCCGTTCGACGCCGGAAAAGCGACGCTCAGCGTCGAAAGAAGAGATCGGCGTCTAGGA
Source organism: Lissotriton vulgaris (assembly GCF_964263255.1). NCBI lineage: Eukaryota > Metazoa > Chordata > Amphibia > Caudata > Salamandridae > Lissotriton > Lissotriton vulgaris. The sequence goes on from NC_141687.1 coordinate 1,768,017,667, forward strand.
GTCGCTCCACCTCTCCTAAACGGCGCAAGAGGGATTCTGGCCCCAGAAGTCAGACTGGATCTAGTGGAGGACGCAAGAGGAAGCGATCGCCTGCTGAAGGGGCTGGATCTCAGCCCCCTTCGCCGAAGAGGTCACCGGGCTTGGTGTACTCGGTGGTATACACACCATCTCGGCCTAGGTCGCCACCTCCGCCTGTACCTAAGGAGGACCCTCCCACCAACCCTCCACTTCCGCCAGGCAGACCACTGCCACCGCTTCCACCGCATGGGCCTGCCCCTCGGTCGGTGATACCTCCGGTCCCTCCGCCGAGGTCCACGTCATTACCCCCTCTGCCTACACCTCCTAAGGGGACACCGAAACCTAGACCCCAGGAGGAACCAAGGAAGACTCCCCCACGGAAACCTGTGGAGGGGCCACGGGCTGGCAGATCTCGCTCTCGCTCTAGGAGGAAGGAGCGATCGCGCCACATATCGTCCACGCAGTCGAGACACCGCCATGGGAGGCACAGATCTCGCACTCACACAAGGTCCTCAGGGACCAGGGACTACTCTCCGACCTTGTCGGGGTCACCGGAAAAGAGGGTGTCTCAGATTGATGACCTGGTGGCGTTCCATGATGTTCTTTTGAGGGGCGCTGCAGAGTTGGGCATATCCTTGACGGTGCCTACACCTAAGACTTCAGTCATTTTCGAGACATTGCATCAGAAACACCTGTCTCGTCCACTGCTACCTCTGGTGTCGGGCCTGGATGAACCGGCCATGGCCCTTTTCCTCACCCCTGCGGTGACGAAGGCAGCTCCATCGAGATTGCTGAAAAAGTACTGGGCTTCCGATTCGGACCCGGCCTTTCTAAGGGCGAAACCTCCTCCGGATTCTGTGATTGTGACGGCGGCCCGCAAACATGCCACCACCCCGTCATCCACGGTTCCCCCGGATAAGGAATCTAGATGGATGGATTCAGCAGGGAGGAAAGTGTGTGGAACATCGGCGACCTCTATGAAGGCTGCGAGTGCCACAGCTTTGTTGGGACGTTACGACCGCGCCCTCTGGGACTCCCTCCAGCAGTTTGCAGAACACTTACCTCGCCAGAAGCGGGAGGACTTCCAGGAAGTGCTGAATGAAGGGATGCTGGTGGCGAATCAGATTATCAGCGCTGCAGCAGACTCATCCCTGTTAGCGGCACATGGTTTTTGCCATGGAGTTAACCAGCGACGTCACGCCTGGCTCCGTCTTACGTCACTGAAACCGGACGCACAGCAGAGGGTAGCCAACCTGCCATTCTCTGGCGAGACCCTCTTTGGGAAACATGCGGATGACGAGATGGCCCGCATGAAGGCGGAGGCCGAAACGCTCACGGCTGTGGGTGTGGAGAAGCCTAAAGAAACGAAGAAATCATACCGCCCATTCCAACAGCGGTTCGGTGGGCAAGGCAGAGGACGTGGCCAAGCTTCGGGACAGTCGCAACAACAACAGTTCCGTAAGCCGTTCCAAAAATGCCAGAAGGGCAGAGGAGGCCAACAGTCGGCTCCAGCGACCAAGGGCCAGGCCGGGTCTAGGCCCTAGGACCCTACTTCCCCCGGATCTGTTACCCACTCCGGTAGGGGGAAGCATTAAATTTTTTCTGGCAGAGTGGAGAAAAATTACTCATGACAAGTGGGTGCTGAATATTGTTTGCAATGGATACAGTCTTCGGTTCACAAGCCCGCCTCCAGCACTTCCACCGGTCAGCTCGCAGTTTCAGCTGCGCGAGCTTCAGGCGGAAGCGGATATCCTGTTAAGGAAAAGGGCGATAGAAGATGTACCTCTGTCTCAGAGAGGAAGAGGTCTGTACTCCCGGTTCTTCCTGGTTCGCAAGAAGGACAAGAACGAGTTCAGGCCCATTCTGGACTTGCGACAGGCAAACAAATGGATACGCAGGAAAAAGTTTTGCATGCTGTCGTTGCATCAGATTTATCCTCAGTTGCAACAGGGAGACTGGCTATGTGCTATAGACCTACAGGATGCGTACTTCCATGTGCCCATTGCACACAAACACAGGAAGTTCCTGCGGTTCCAAGTCGGCGACAATCATTATCAATACACAGTACTCCCATTCGGACTAAAGTCTGCGCCGAGAACATTCTCGAAGTGCATGGCGGTGGTAGCAGCACCTCTACGGAAGAACAAGGTGTTGGTCTACCCGTACCTGGACGATTGATTGTTCAAGGCATCCTCCTTCTCGGAAGCGCTAGCACACTTCCAGATGACGTGCGTTCTCTTGAACAAGCTGGGGTTGCACATCAACATGTCTAAGTCTGTCCCGACTCCTGTCTAATGCATACAGTACTTGGGAGCCTCCATCAATAAGCTGTCAGCAAGCGTGTCTCCTTCGGAAGAGCGACGATTATCTCCCCTTCGGAAGGCTCAGGCTCTTATGACAACTCCATCTACAACAGTGAGGACGGTGTCTTCTCTACTGGGATCGATGGCCTCTTGTATCTTCCTGACGCCGCACGCACGGCTGCACATGAGACCGCTGCAGGAGTGCTTGGAAGACCAGTGGGATCAGAGGAAAGGGTCTTGGGACGACAAGATACGACTGTCTCTGCATGCTCTTCAGTCTCTGAAGTGGTGGTGTTCAGCGGAGAATCTTCTCAGGGGGGTTCCCTTCCACAAGGACATTCCCTCCCAGACTGTCGTGACGGATGCTTCTCTCCTCGGATGGGGAGCGGACTCCAGGAACCTACAGATTCAAGGAACGTGGTCACCGATGGAGGCCACGTATCACACCAATTTCCTGAAACTCAGAGCTGTTCACTTGGCACTGAAGGCCTTTCTTCCGTCCTTCCAGACCAACTCTCTGCTTGTACAGACAAACAATACCACCACGATGTATTACCTCAACAAGCAGGGGGGCTCCAGATCACGCACTCTGTCGCAGGAGGCGCAAGCAATCTGGCACTGGCTCCTAGCCAGAGGACTGATGATAACTGCTACCCATCTGCCAGGTGTGCAGAATGTTCAGGCAGACGCGCTGAGCAGACTGGTTCAGGAAAACCACAAATGGGTCATAAACGACGAACTACAAGGAGAAGTCTTCGCAAGGTGGGGAACTCCAGACGTAGATTTGTTCGCCACCGCCGAAAACAGCAAATGCCGAGACTTCGCCTCCAGGTACTACCAGCGGGGGGCGCTGGGGAATGCGTTATGGATCAACTGGTCGAACAGCTTTCTGTACGCTTTTCCTCCCATTCCCCTGATTCCAGCGGTGCTCATCAAGCTGGCCCGGTCCAGGGCTCGGATGATACTCATTGCCCCGGAATGGCCCAGACAGTGGTGGTTCACGGACCCGCTTCACCGGTCTCTCCTTCCTCACAGTCGGCTGCCGTGCAGGCCGGACTTTCTCACAAAGTTCAGGGGACGGATGTTACACCCCAACCTCTCGTCTTTGAGTTTTGCGGCATGGCTCCTGAAATAGTGCAATATGGCCATCTGAATCTGCCTGAGGATTGCATGGACATACTGAAGGAGTCTAAGAGACCTTCCACTTGGACTTCCTATGCTTACAAGTGGAAGAGGTTCTGTATCTGGTGCCAGTCTAAGAACCATGACCCGACGACGTGTAAGGAAGATGTCATCCTTCCTTACCTTCTACATTTGGCGCAGTCTGGCCTTAATGTTCATTCCATTAAGGTTCATCTCGCTGCATTGACTGCCTACAGGAAATGCCCTTCATAGACTTCCTTTTTCCAGATCCCTGTGATCAAAGATTTTCTGGAAGGATTGAAGAAAGTATTCCCTCCTGTCAGGCTTCCTTCGCCTTCATGGGAACTGAATGTGGTGCTGTCCAGATTGATGAAGGAGCCTTTTGAACCCATTCATAAGGCTTCGTTGCAGCACCTGTCCTGAAGGGCGGCGTTCCTCGTGGCCATTACATCGGCCCGCAGGGTGAGTGAAATTCAGGCGTTGTGTTGCCAAGAACCTTATACTGTATTTTATGCTGCAAAGGTTGTTATGCGTACTCACCCTAAATTTCTTCTCAAGGTTTTTTTCTGATTTTCATGTCAACCAGACCATAACTTTGCCTACGTTTTTTCAGAATCCTTCAACTCCAGCGGAAGGTCTCTCCATTCCCTGGATGTTAGGAGGGTGTTGAAATTTTATCTGGATAAAACCAAAGATATTCGTAGGTCTGACCAGTTGTTTATTAATTATGGCTCAGTCAGGACGGGTCTTGCTACCTCTAAACAGTCCATTTCAAGGTGGATTGTGTCCTGCATACAATTGTGTTACCAAAAAGCTAATAAGACCTTAGGAGGTAAGCCTAAGGCTCATTCCACCAGGGGCAAAACTGCCACGACAGCCTTGCTCCGTAACGTGCCGATTGCTGAAATCTGCAAAACAGCCACTTGGAAGTTGGTTCATACCTTTGCTAAGCATTACTGTCTGGACACTTATGCCAGGGCATATGCTCAGGTTGGACAGGCTTCGCTGCGGAATTTGTTCGCACAATAGTGGTGTTAATTTCTTTCTCCACCGCCGCTTTGTTGTGGGGATGGGCTTGCCATTCTATTCACTAGATTATGACTATACACAGAGATCCCCTACTACAGAAGGAGTAGTTTCTGTCCTGTAACTCCAGTTCTGTAGTAGCGGTATCCCTGTTATAGTCATAAGCGCCCGCCCTCCTCCCCGGTGGAGATAATTCTTCATGTAAGGAATGCTACAGGTCTGGCGTGCTACGCCTTCAAAAAGAACTGAAAGTAAGAGGGACCTGCTATGCATTCTGGGATACTGGGAGAAAGTTCTGGAAAGTTCTCTTAAAGGCACAGTATCCTATTTAAGCCACATAATAGCAGCCTATGGGGCTTGTCTGTCCATGCCTTCCTCTCTATCATTCCAGAGTCTTTTACTGGTAGGAGGCAAGTATCTCAATGGTAGAAACTGCAGGCTGGGTTGTGTGTGGTGGTGATTTGGTGGAATTTCTAGTTGAAGTACTGGATAGTGTAGCTGCATTATTTGGCTTTAAATTCTCTCTTAAGTGTTTTGCAGGGTCTGCATGATTTGACAACTTAAGAGATTATTTTTGATTGCCGGGGTCCACGCACATGGGCAGGACTATTCACTAGATTATGACTATAACAGAGATACCCCTACTACAGAACTGGAGTTACAGGACAGAAACTACTCCTTCTTAAGGGCATTACTCCTCTTTCCTCCTATTCCTTTTGTAATGCCCCAGTGGGACTTGAATCTGGTCTTAACTTACCTTATGTGTGCTTCTTTCGAGCCACTGCATAATTGTCCTCTCAAACCTAAAAGACTACTTTTCTGGTTGCCATCCCCACTGCTCGCAGGGTGAGTGAGCTTCAGGCTCTTTATTCTAAACATCCTTTCCTTGCTAATCATCCGGACAAGGTTGTCCTTCGAACTAGACCTTCTTTTCTTCCCAAAGTGGTTACCTCTTCCCACATAGGACAGACCATCACTTTGTCCACCTTATTCCTGCCGGCATCCTTCTATGGGAGAGGATTGGCTCCACCGTCTGGAACCAAACGTGCGTGATCATTTTATCTGAATTGCACAAAACCATTCCGGATGCATCATCAACTCTTTGTTAGCTATGTGGGGGCCAAGAAAGGTTGGGCCGTTCAAAAACAAACCATCTCTCGATGGGTCGTCTTTTGCGTTAAAATCTGTTATTCCTTGGCGAAAAAGGAATCTCAAGTAGGGTTGCGCACTCATTCCATCAGGGCGACAGCAGCCACTACTGCTTTGGGACATGGAGTCCCCCTCGGCGACATCTGCCAGGCAGCCACATGGGCATCTCTGCACACGTTCACTAAGCATTATTGCCTGGATAGTCTGGTCCGGAAAGACTGCTTCTTTGGCCGTTCAGTTTTCCAGGACTTTCTGGTGTGAACTTAATTTGCAGAGCCACCTCCGGGGTTGGTATTGCTTGGGGTGTCTATTCTAAGGTAAAGAATCTATAACTAAAAGTCTCTTTAAGATTAACAAGTTACTTACCATCTGTAACAATATATCTGTAAGAGACATAGATTAGTTATAGATTCCTTACCGCCCCACCCATCCTCCCCTTTCTGCAAACTGACTTCTAGAGTAAGGGACTCTTTTTCAGGGCCCTAATGTTGTGCACCAGTGGTAAGTGTCTTGCATGGTTCTGCGCTTCTGGCGTGGATTGTCCTGTAAAGAACTGACTTCAGTGCACAGGGGCTGCGTCCAAATAGATACCGCAACGTTACCCAGGCGATCATGACGCCAACGACTAACACGGAGTCGACCAACGTACCGACGCGCCGGGGTACTGCTGATGAAAAATTCTCTGGATCGAGTCTGATGCCTGGGGGTAATTCTAAGGTAAGGAATCTATAACTAATGTCTATAACAGATCTATTGTTACCAAAGGAAACTGAGTTGTTCATATGTCAGTATTTTAATTGTTTGTATGGCCAGTCTCCTTGGCATGTATCAAATCTAAGAATTTGTAAGTGTTGAAAATAGCAACAGCTCAATCACCTATCCTCGCTCTTCAGATCCACAGTAGGTTAGCAGGCTCATAGGCACCTAGCAGGTATATATATATATATATATATATATATATATATATATATATATATATATATATATATATATATATATATATATATATATATATATATATATATATATATATATATATATATATATATATATATATATATATATATATATATATATATTAAAAAGTGTTTGCTTAAAGCTAGGAGTATGCTATATCTGAAAGAAACACGTTAGTGTTAGATTCCTTACCTTAGAATATCCCCAGGCGTCAGTCTGGATCCGGAAACTTTTGCGTAGCAGTACCCCTGCGCGTCGGTAGGCGTCGTCTGCAGGCGGCTCCGCGTCCGTCGTTGGCGTCGTGCGCCGTGATGACGTCGCTGGAGTATATAGACGCCGCCTCCGCGCGCTGACGTCAGTTCTTCTTTTTTCCGCGCCAGTGGACGCAGATCTGAAGAGCAGTACTCCGGTCTTTGACCAAGTTTTTTCGAGTTGTTATCACTTTGTGCCTGTTAGGATGCCTGGGTTCAAGCACTGTGATGACTGTGAGCGCGCGATGTCGGTCACAGACCATCACCGCCTCTGTCTCCGGTGTCTGGGCCCCGACCACGACGTGGACTCCTGCATCGACTGCCGGGCCCTCACCGGCAAAGCTAGACGGGAGCGGTCCCGCAAGCTACTGGAGCTCCGGGTGTCGGCCCCACGTCGGGACCGGGAGCGGTCCCGGTCCGGCCGGAGGTCGAGAGAGCGTTCGAGGGAGCGGTCGCGGGGCCGCGCCGAGCGTTCCGGAAGTCGACACCACTCGTCATCCTCGTCAGGTAAGAAACACAAGAAGTCGGGGCGTCGTACCCCCGACTCCCCCCGACGCTCGCGCGATGCGGCTGGGGGTTCGGGTGACCCCAACCCCGCGGCTCCGCGAGAGTCGCCGGCGCGGCCTGCCCCATACCCTCAGGTCCCTGGGCACGGTGCGACGCCTGAGGAGATAGAGGCGTTCCTCATGGCCATGAGGGCCCTGTCTCCTCCGGCGGGTTCCACGGCGCCTACGGGCCCAGTGAACCCGTCCGGGGGCCCTAGCGGTTCTGCTGACCCTACCTCGACGCCGTCGGATGCTCCGATTCCGGCGCCGACCCCGGCGCCGCTAGGGCCTTCTGGGTCGACGCCGGATGGACGCCCATCCAACCCGGCGCCGATCCCATCGGGGTTGCCCGCGGCTCCGCGCGACGCCGGTTCCTCGGTGCCGGCTTCGGGCGGCACTGGGGCTCCGGCTCCGGCTCCGGCGCCGGCTCCGGGCGGCGCCGTCCCCTTACCTTCACCGACGCCGGACGCGGGGCCGGACGGGCGTCGCTCAACGCCGGTCCCGGCGCCGATGGGGCCCATGAACCCCGAGGATCCGGTCTACATCGTTGACTCTGAATACGGAGAAGATGAAGAGTTCGGTGAAGGTTGGGAAGGGTCCGAGGACCCTCTGTCACGCGAGTGCCAGTATGACCCGGACTGGACAGGTGACTTGGGGGATGCCAGTGGTCTGGACGACTCTCCTAACCCTGGTTTGATCTCTCCTCCTTCCGTGGCATCGGTGGAGGGAGCTGCATATTCTGTGGTGCTGATGAGGGCTGCCAAGGCCTTACACCTTGAGCTCCCCGTCGCGGCCGTGAGGCCTAACATCCTCACCGAGGTCTTCAAACCGCAGTCATGCCCACAGGAGCCACTGCTGCCGTTTAATGAAGCCTTGTCGGACGTTCTGTTGGGCACGTGGTCCAGGCCCGCTTCAGGTGCGCCTGTCGATCGGAACGTGGCCAGGCGCCACCGTCCTTGTCTGGACGACCCCAAGTTCCTGTCTACCCACCCCACTCCTGAGAGTCTGGTGATCCAGGCCTCGACCTCCCAGTCCGCATTCCCGTCGGCCCCACCCGACCGGGAATCCAAGAGGTATGACCAATTTGGCAAGAAGGTCTTCTCGTCCATTAGTTTCGGCCTGCGGTCTTGCAACACCGCCTGCCTCTTGGGCCGCTACACCCACTCTGTGTGGGATACTGTCGCGGAACTGCTGCCAGAATGCCCCATGGAGGTGCGGGCAAAACTCGGTCAGGCTGTGGCTGAGGGCCGGGACGCAGCGAAATATTCAATACGGTGTGGTCTTGATACGACCGACTCGCTAGGCAGAGCTATGTCAATGACGGTGGCGATTCGTCGCCACGCCTGGCTGAGATCCGCCAATTTTTCGGCTGATGTCCAGAGTACATTGATGGACATGCCGTTTGATGGCTGTCACCTGTTCGGTGACCAGGCGGACCACGCGCTGGAACGCTTCAAGGACTCCAGGGTCACGGCCAAGTCCTTGGGTCTCTCGACCCAGCGTCAGCAACCGGGTTCGTTTCGCCCCTTTCGTGGCCAAGGAAGGGGCGCCCCCACACGTGCTGCCAGCCACGCGCCGCAACAATCCTTTCAACGCGGTGGCGGCCGTGGGAACCGCCGTGGTGGCGGTCGGGGACAACGGCGGGGTCAGACCACACCCTCCCCCGCAGCATCTACCCCAAAATCCTCCTAGTCCGTGCTTTCGGCCCCATGTGACGCCAGTGGGTGGCAGGGTTCGCCATCACCACGCTCACTGGCGCACGATCACTTCGGACAGGTGGGTGCTGCAAATTGTCCGAAGGGGCTACTCCCTCCCCTTCGAGACCTCTCCTCCAGCCATGCCACCGCAGAACCACCGTGTGTCGGGGGACCACTTGACACTTCTGCAGGAGGAAGTTACGGCCCTCTTGGCCAAGGGGGCCATCGAGCGCGTTCCTGGGCCATAAGTAGGGCGTGGTTGTTATTCCCACTACTTTCTGGTGCCCAAGAAGGACAAGGGGGGCCTACGTCCTATCTTGGATCTAAGGAACGTCAACGGCTTCCTCCGGACGGAGAAGTTCAAGATGTTGACGTTAGCTCAGGTCTTGGTTGCTCTAGACCCGCAAGACTGGATGGTAGCGTTGGACTTGCAGGACGCCTATTTTCACATCCCCGTCCTGCCGGCCCACCGGCGTTACCTGCGGTTCACGGTAGGCCTGGAGCACTTTCAGTTAATCGTGCTCCCCTTCGGCCTTACCAGCGCCCCACGGGTGTTCACAAAGGTGATGGCGGTGGTCGCAGCCCATCTGCGCAGGTTAGGGGTTTCAGTCTTCCCCTACCTAGACAACTGGTTGTTGAAGGCGGGCTCGCCCCAGACAGTCGTCCACCACCTTCAGATGACGGCAGACCTCTTGCACGACCTGGGGTTCTCCATCAATGTGCCGAAATCACACCTGTGCCCCTCTCAAAAGCTCCTCTTCATCGGAGCGGTTCTGGACTCGGCGCAGTTTCGGGTTTATCCTCCGGAACGGCGGGTTCGGGATATTCAGGCTTTGATTCCCATCTTTCAGCCGCTATCCCGAGTTTCGGTCAGGTTGACGCTGCGGCTGCTGGGACTGATGGCTTCCTGCATCCTTCTGGTGCATCACGCCCGGTGGCGGATGCGGGCTCTGCAGTGGGACCTGAAGTTTCAGTGGGCCCAGCATCAGGGCAACTTGTCCGACCACGTCTTGATCTCGGAGGGCACTGCGAGACAACTGCAGTGGTGGCTTACGGACCGCGATTGGGTCAGGGGCAAGTCCCTCTCCCTTCCCCAACCGGAGCACGTTGTCGTGACGGACGCGTCCCTCCAGGGCTGGGATGGCCACTTGGGAGAGGCAGAGATCAGAGGCATCTGGTCTCCGGCGGAGTCCCGGCTCCATATCAACCTGTTGGAGCTGCGGGCGATTCGTCTGGCACTGAAGGCATTCCTCCCCTTTGTCAACGGGAGTGTAGTGCAGGTGTTCACCGACAACACCACCGCCATGTGGTACTGCAACAAACAGGGCGGAGTGGGGTCGTGGACCCTTTGCCAGGAGGCTCTGCGCCTCTGGCAATGGCTGGAACGTCAGGGCGTGACTCTGACGGTTCAACACCTGGCAGGTTCTCTGAACGCCAGGGCGGACGAACTCAGCCGTCGGTGCTCGATGGATCACGAATGGCGTCTGAACTCGGACGTGGCGCAAGGCATCTTTCTGCAATGGGGAGAGCCTTGGTTAGATCTATTCGCCACAGAAGAGAACGCGCAATGTCATCAGTTCTGCGCGTTGGAGTTTCCAAGACGGCACTCGCACGGCGACGCCTTTCGGCGCGAGTGGAGTTGCGGTCTGTTATACGCCTTTCCGCCTATACCACTTCTGCCCAGAGTGCTGAAGAAGATCAGGCGCGACCGGGCCCAAGTTATCCTTGTGGCTCCGGACTGGGCTCGAAGGTACTGGTATCCCGAGCTACTCAGCATGTCAGTCGGTCCCCCGATCCGCCTGCCTCTTCAGGAGGACCTTCTGTCGCAGCAGCAGGGGACGGTCCTCCACCCAAACCTGTCCAGTCTCCACCTCCATGCTTGGAGATTGAGCGGCGGCAGTTGAGGCCATTTGACTTGCCTCCTGAAGTCTGTGATGTTATTCTGGCAGCCAGGCGTCCCTCCACTAAGTCGGTATACGCCTGTCGGTGGAACAGATTTGTGGCATGGTGCACAGCAAAGGCTGTGGATCCTCTCTCTGCCCCTCTTTCGGAGGTTCTTCTGTTTCTTCTTTCTCTTGCCCAGCAGGGCTCTGCTCTGGGCACTATCAAGGGCTACCTTTCTGCCCTTTCAGCCTTTTTGAGGCTTCCTGATCAGCCTTCTTTGTTCAAATCCCCGATTGTAACTCGGTTCTTAAAAGGCATCACTCACATGTTTCCACCTGTTCCGTTTGTGATGCCTCAGTGGGATTTGAACCTGGTTCTGACCTTCCTGATGTGTGCTCCCTTTGAGCCCCTTCATTCTTGTCCTCTCCGTCTCCTGACTTTAAAGACAGCTTTCCTGGTTGCCATCACCTCTGCCAGGAGAGTGAGTGAGCTCCAGGCTCTTTCTGTCCAACCTCCTTTCCTGTCCATTCATCCTGATAAGGTGGTTCTGAGGACTAGACCTTCTTTCCTGCCCAAGGTTGTTTCGGCCTTTCACATCGGGCAGTCCATCACCCTCCCTTCCTTCTTCCCGCCTCCGCATCCTTCAAAGGATGAAGAGCGGCTCCACCGTCTGGACCCAAAATGTGCGCTTTCATTCTACATGGTTCGCACACGCCAGTTCCGGGTGGATGACCAACTGTTTGTTGGCTACGTGGGTGCGAAGAAGGGACGGGCGGTTTGTAAGCGAACCATCTCTCGATGGGTCGTCCTCTGCATCAAAGCGTGCTACTCTTTGGCTCGGAAGGAGCCTCCTGTTGGGCTGAGGGCCCATTCCACTCGGGCCACGGCGGCTACTATTGCCCTGGGCCGGGGAGTCCCCTTGCAGGACATTTGCCAAGCGGCTACGTGGGCCTCGCTGCACACATTTGCGAGGCACTACTGCCTGGACAGTCAAGTCCGGAGGGATGGCTTCTTTGGCCGTTCTGTCCTCCAGGACTTTCTGGTGTAGTTTTGTATTGGTTCGCAGACCCACCACCGGGGTTGGTATTGCTGGGGTATGTATTCTAAGGTAAGGAATCTAACACTAACGTGTTTCTTTCAGATGAACAAGTTACTTACCTTCGGTAACGATATATCTGTAAGAAACATTAGTTAGTGTTAGATTCCTTACCGAACCCACCCATCCTCCCCGTTCTGCGAACTGATACCTAGGGTTAAGGTCATCCCTTTCAGGGCCCTAGTTTTACATGGCACCAGTGTTGGTTCTCTCATGGCTCTGCGTCTCCTGGCGCGGAAATGCTGTGTGCAAAGAACTGACGTCAGCGCGCGGAGGCGGCGTCTATATACTCCAGCGACGTCATCACGGCGCACGACGCCAACGACGGACGCGGAGCCGCAGGGGACGCCTGCAGACGACGCCTACCGACGCGCAGGGGTACTGCTACGCAAAAGTTTCCGGATCCAGACTGACGCCTGGGGATATTCTAAGGTAAGGAATCTAACACTAACTAATGTTTCTTACAGATATATCGTTACCGAAGGTAAGTAACTTGTTCGTTAGGACGTCTTTTTCGGTTGGAAGTCAGTGGCAAGAAATAAGAACAGATGTTCAGTCCAAGGATTGGCCAGTTGGCTATATTATGAATTAATTTCATTCTGTCAAAGGAAAGCAGGTGAGATACGATGCAGTGAATTGCAGTTTGTTCAGGCAAGATATAATTAGAGTCTGGACTAGATTTTTCTACAAAGAGGAGAAAATAAGACCAATCTTCTCAAATGTTTGGAGCATGGAAAAGCAGATGCAGGCAAACTTGTCAGTGTGTTTTTTAAAGAGTGGTGTGTCTAAGATGCCCAGATCATGTTCTGCTGTCACTGGAACAAGAAGGCCTAGATCATCTTGAGTCCCTGTTGGCTGATTTTTCCAAAAACAGCACATCTGTATGTGTCTGTATATATCCAGAGTTAATTTGCATGCATCCATTGAGGGGGTATTGGAATATATACAGTCTTTAGTTGAAACTTGAAACTTTCTAGGCTTAGAAAATATTAGGAACTTTTGTCATAAGCATACCATCTTGTGCCATAAGCTCAGATCCTTGCTACTAACGGAGCAACTTAAATGGAAGTGTGGTATGTAAATCAAAGGCAAAACAAAACGTTAAAGAAGGGTCATAGGAAATATTTTAAGACCTAGCATGGACACAACCCCCAATAATAACTGCATCACATAACAATGTCCACGGGTCTAAATACAAACAAACCTACTACATCAATGAAGATACAATGTGTAAAGAAGCACAGGATAAAAATGTGTAACCAATCCTAGAATTCTCCTAAAAAGTAAGGATACCCATCAGTCACCACACGGTACCGCCCTGGTCATCATCTGGGATACTTTTTGACCGTCCCATTACGAGACATAAATGATGAACACAGGACTAGATGAAATGTCCTACATCAAATGACTCACCATACGGTCCTTCTGATGTTAACTGATGATCTAGTGTGATGGGTGAAGAAAAAGTGCAGTGCATGTGAGTGAGAAAAAGTGAATTGAGATTGGGTGAATGAACAACACTGTATTTTATTGTTTTTACTCAATTCCCCAAGATTAGAAACAGAGCAAAAAAGAGCAGTTTTAAACAAATATCTGCCCAGATTGAATTTAGCTCTTTTGACCGGTTTCGGGGTTTCACCAGCCAGGGTAGCTTGATTCCAGTGACATGGAGAGCACGGGACCCAGGTCTAAGCATACCCGTCCCGTTCGGGGTGACCAATGCAAAAACAGTTGATGGACAAAATGCAGAACAATGTCCTACATTCATCCCGGTACAGAGATCTGGGCCTAAATCCATTGTTTTTTTGCTCACCATGCCTTTCCAGTGTGAACCCAGCCATATGCAAATCAGTCTTGACCCTGTGCCTCATGGGAACAGTCCAGCCCGAACTACCAAGCCAGGTCCTCCCTGGACTGGAAACAAGCACCCTAGGAAATGTTTCAGCAATATAAATGGACCCTCTTGTCCTTGCCTAACTCAGGACCTTCAATAATGATTGCTACTGCAATGTGCAACATAAACAAAAATGTGTTAGCAAATAAAGAAAATGAGATATCACCTGGAATCCTAGGTGTCTACTGATTCATTTCTGCATGCGGACTGATTGGCCTCTAAGAAAGAAATACAATTATTACTGGATTGTAGTTTGCATCTTGAAAAATGGTATAGGCAACTTATCAGGTGTCTTATTATATCGACATCCTGGTATTACATTAATGTTAATCACAGGTGCATTTCACCAACATTAGCATTCTTTACATCATGTGTTATCCTATTACATTGATGTATTGCTTACCTATTTTGCAGTAGGAAAAGGCCTCGCCTCACCTGGCTGCGGCTCAGGGATAGGAAGCACCGCTCTAGAACCGGTGAGAAAGTGAGCAAAAAACGTCAAATGTTCCATTTTCTCCTGCGTATCTGTGCATTCTCAGTTAAAAAGCTCCTCATTCGTTTGTAATATCGTTATATATAAGGGTTCCATTAAGTGGGTTCACTCTAATTCACTGTTATTAACACGCTTAAACCGGGAAATAGAGGAATCTAGTGCTGTTTTCTAATGTCATTGACATAAAGTGCCCTTTATTGTCATGCACTGCCCCATTCTGGTGTTCAATGCGATAACCTTAAGGACACCCCCTTAGAATGTATTTATTAGGTCTCTCAAAATAGAAGCCTTATGTGCCGTGGTAGCTCATTCAAGTTTTGACAGGAGTCCATTCCTATACAATCACTTATCGATACAGTTACTTATCGAATGAGTATTCCAAGCCCTCGATGGCCAGATGCCAATCTTTTTCGAAGTTCTTACCGGCATCGGGATAACTATATTTTCTTATCTAGTGCCAGTATATCGACCCAGTGCAAGCTTACCGGATATCTCACGTCATCGGTGCCTTCCCTGACCATGGTGTTTATTCTAGCGTGAGCGCCTTGAGATGTGACCCCCCTTACCTGTTCGTCTGTACTTCTGAAATCACATTATCGCGCGTCTTATGTTTTGTCTTAAGTTTTGTCTACTGGGAGTTGTAGTTCCCTCATTCTCATGTACCCCTGGATGACGTGTTTCGTTTTTTATTGATCTATTGCGACCTCGATTAGTATACGGATTGTTTTATGGTTGACACAGTTGGAAAAAACAGTGTAATGTTGAATTCAATTAAAAAGCGTCCTGCATGAAATAAATGTCAACATTACATGATACGGCAACCAAATTCAGATCTCAGGTTAAAAATGAGAATAGCCTATTGGATGTACATTTATTTCATGGACAGATTCAATATTAATTCTGCCCAATATAAAGGTTGCGTGTGAATCATCATACATCGAAATTCATATACTGCTCCCTCTCAATTTCAATGAAACTTTATTGATAGGTGTTCATTCTGCTCAAGGTGAGACAGAAAATGTATATATGTGTACTTTCACCTTGATCAATCACAGTGATTGGTTTTCCACTGGTGATCAACAGGTTTGCCAGGTGGCTACATATTCTCTTAGATATATTCCCAGCATAGAGTGTGTTTCCTATCAGTGGCACAGTGATCATGTTCATCCCTAGAGTGATGGATTCAGATATGATGGATCAGAGTCTCATAAATATTATTCACAGTGATGACCATGGAATTTCATCATTCAGCCCAGTCTTATCACGTCTTAATCTGAAAACCCATTTCTGCTCTCTGATTAACAGCATTTTGATATATCAGTGACATGGTCTGGGATATATGGCTGCTCCAACACTGTCCAGAAAGTGACTTGTAAGTGTGGTAGCTTGTTTTTTGCATCTTGCTGTGCTTTTGTGCTCTGAGATTCTTAGCTTGACTTTTCGGGTCGTCATGCTCACATATTTCAACTGGCAGGGGCAGGTTATCATATATATGAGCTTGTCGCTATTGCAGTTGGTGAATCTTTTTTGTTGCCACGGCCTGTTAGTTCCAATGTCTATCTCAAGTGACTTTTGTGTTTGTGGACAGGCCGCACAAGTGCTACAGGCATAGTGGCCCTGCCCGGCATGTAGGTCCCACATGGTACCTACACAATGTTGTCATGCTTTTTGGTCTTGTGTGGACCAATTGATCTCTTAAATTTGGTCAACGTTTAAATGCAAATAAAGGGGGCTGAATGGACTCTTGGCCTGTGTTCAGTATCAACAAGTGTCTTCTAACAATCCTCTGGATACTGTTTGACAAAGTGCTGTATGTGTTTACGAAGGTCAATTTCTCCAAACCCTGTTTTGGCACCGATCGTTCTAAGAGTGCCTCGTGGTTATTATTCTTAGCAGCTTAAGGGAGCGATGCACCAGTTTTTGGGGATATATCAAACCGTGTCCACGGGTCAATAACAAATAAACTTTAATGAGACATGAATCAACAAAATCAACGTGTGAGTAGAATGCCCCAGAGGTACACCTAATGGATAAGGATACCCATCAGTCACTGTCCGATACCGCCCTAGTCATCATCTGGGCTTCCTTAAACCCCTGTTATTGTGAATCATAAAGATATGAATAAGGACTAGATGTCTATATCCACCATCTTAATTATGAAATACTGGTACGTTGGTAGATGTTTAGACAAGGTATCAAATGATGAGTGAAAAAAGATTGCAGTGCGTAAAAGTGTGTGGTAGAGTGAGTTAAAATTGGGTAAATGAAAGAAACATGAGTTTATTATTATCACTTAGTTGCTCAAAGCTAAAAACCGTGCAAAAAACTGGCAATTTTAACAAATATCTGCCAATAAAGTCTGTGTGGTCAACATGTTTCAGCAGAAAAATAGGACACCATTGTCCTCTGCCTTAGTCAGGATCTTAATAAATGATTGCTACTGCGATAAGTGAATATAAAGACTAAATGATAAAATCAATGAACCATTTCACCTGGAATCCTAGTTATCTGGTCACACCTGCTGGATGTGAATTTCTCAAACACTGTTGAAAGGTGATGTTGGCTCCATGTCATAGAAAAAGGAAAACAAAAACAGAATGCATTGGTGTCTTTATATATCGACATCCTAATTTGGCACAATCACCATTCTGCTCAGGTTATCACATGATTAACACTCTACAATACAGCTTTATTAAGTACACTGCTGTTCCTGCTTACCTAGTTAGCAGGAGGGTACAGCCTCACCTCACCTGGCTGCAGCTCAGGGGGATGAAGCACCGCTCTATTAAAAACACAAAGAAGTTATAGACATTACCAATGTCTCATAATCTTATTTTTCAGGAATAATCTAGGTGAATTTGTCACTATCAGTCCTGTGGGTGCACAGTTGCCCCAGAGATATTTGGCCATAATTGCGCAATGAATAGCTGTTCGTGAGTGAGATTTTTTAAAACCAAGGACTTTGCCCCATTCATCTTCATTAGCACTGATCACTGTGGGTATTGTGTCTAGTATACTAGGATGGTTTGACAGTATAAGTTGTAAATCCTCGTCATCGAAGGCTAAACCCCGATTCTCTGCCATTCTGAAAAGGCAGCTGGGCACATAAACCAAGCTCAAACAAAACTAAAAAAGAGAGAGCTGAACCTAGAGAATGCACAAAGCACGCGTTGAGCTTCACCTACCCTATTGTGGAGTCAAAAAGTCCAACTAAATTAAGTGGTTTGTAAAATGAAGGGCCCGCAGACTCGGCTGCACAAAAACAGGCAAAACAAAACTTTAAAGAAGGGTCCTAGGGAATATTTTAAGACCTAGCATGGACACAACCCCCAATAACTGCATCACATAAACAATGCCCACGTGTCTAAATACAAAACAAACCTACTACCTCTATGAAGATACGATGACCTAAATTCAATCTGGGCAGATATTTGTTTAAAACTGCTTTTTTTATCTGTTTTTAATCTTGAGGAACTGAGTAAAAACAATAAAATACAGTGTTGTTCATTCACCCAATCTTAATTCACTTTTTTACACTCGCATGCACTGCAATTTTTCTTCACCCATCACACTAGATCATCAGTTAACATCAGAAGGACCGTATTGTGAGTCATTATTTGATGTAGGACATTTCATCTAGTCCTGTGTTCATCATTTATGTCTCATAATGGGAAGGTCAAGAGGTATCCCAGATGATGACCAGGGCAGTACCTTGTGGTGACTGATGGGTATCCTTACTTTTTAGGAGAATTCCAGGATTAGTTACACATTTTTTATCCTATGCTGCTTTACACATCGTATCTTAATAGAATTAGTAGGTTTGTTTGTATTTAGACCCGTGGACATTGTTTATGTGATGAAGTATGTAAAGCAAAGCCTTGGTTCACAGCACAGAAGATATATTTTGAAGGCCAATTATAAAGGAGCTAGAAAGGCAGCCGAACATTACCCTCCAGAAAGATGAGCCGTTTCAGATCCCATTCTACCATACCTATTTCTGCAAGACAATTCATCATTATGGTGCGTGAGACTGCATCAAATGATGTGGAGAGGTCCAGTAAAATCAAAGCGACTTAACCTTCTCCATTCACTTGCATGCAAATGTTATTAATGCTAGATACCAGCATGATCTGAGTACAGTAGTTGTCCAAAATTGAGATTGAGTCAAGAATATTTACTTCTCTGCAAGCTGGTTTTAGACAATTCTTTCATTTACTTTATCCAGAAAAGGAAATAATGTGTTTAAAGTTAATATTCAGATCTGCTGTTGCCTTCTTCAGTAATGAAATAACTAAAGCTTTATTCTAGGAGCTGAGCATCCTCCTGGTGTATGAAAAAAATTGTAAAGCTGAGCTAGTCCGGGGAACATTTGCAGTAGCAAGATTTAGTACAACCTAGATTTAATAGTGAATTTTGGAAGATCAATCTGATTTAGAAGAATTTCATCTTCTGATACTTGTACATAGGAGGATAGTGTTATAGAGAACTTCCTGTTCGAGGCATATGAGCTGCAGATTGCACACTGTGCATAGATTGCTACCTAGTGTTGGGCCCGGATGTTTGCAGGTTGTTTTGTAGGAAAGTCTTTGGAAGTCACGGGATAGGTGACTCCTCCTTTAAATGATACTGCGCATGACCATCGGCTCCATCCCCAGATTGTTTTTTTCCGCCACCGGGCTCGGATTTGTTTCCAGCTCTCCGTGTTGAAATCGAATTCTTTCGGCGCGCAATCCTCACCAACTTTCAGAAAATAAGTTTTGAACGCTTCTCCACTCGCCGCTATTCTTAAACGTCGAATACTTTGATTCCGGTCGTCGTCGACAGCCTTCGGGCCTAACTAGGCTTCAACTCTAGCTCATGGAAAGGACTCCATTCAAAAAATTTCCTCAATGTGGGTCGAAGTTTCCCCACACCGACCTTCACAGGGTGTGTAACCCCCTGCCTTTCTCCGGAGCACGAGGCAAGGGACTGTTCAGCTTGTGCCTCTATCCGCTCCAAAAAGACTATCCGGGACCGAAGAGCGAGAAAAACAATGGCTCGATCTTCATCCTCCATTCCGGATGACATCTTTGAGGAAGGTGTCAACGTCCCAGAACAGGACGTCGACAGCGGTCCGAACAGGAAGTAGATTTGCATGTCGAGGACGTCACTCCAGTGCAACGGATCGTAAGTAGGACTGTCGACCCCGACCCTTCCTCGACACACCCAAAGAAAGGCCCAGGTAACACCCTAGCCCTCTGGCTCGGGTGCACACCGACACTCCGCTTCTACTGCCCCACCTTCGGGCCCGGCAAAGAAGCCAATTAAGCCTTCGGGCGACTCAGGCTCGAGTCAGCCTTCCCATGTTGCCGGCGCCAACTTACCAGTACCGAAAAATACATCGACACACCCTACGCCGACGCCCAAGCCATCGGCGCCAAAACCCACAACTCCTTCGGCACCGAAACCCAGGTCCGAACCAAGCAAGGCTTCAGATTCCAAAAAAACTCCGGAACCGAAAAAAGCATTGGATCCAAAGAAACAAACAGATCCGAAAACACCCGACCCGAAAAATCCTTCGGAACCGAAAAAACTTTCGGAGCCAACAAAAACTCCAGCTTCCCCGACAAAGGACATTGCCAAAAAACCAAAGCAAGCCGCTTCAGTGCCGAAACCTTCCACAGCACCAAAGGATCGGCCTCCGGCACAGGACTTATATTTTCCAGACCCTGCCCAAAAGACTCTGGCTAAGGACCCAATAACTGGACAGTTGATTTTGGCCTCAAAGAAGCGACCACTGGACAAGCCAGCTCCAGCTCCGCTGGCAAAGAAGGACATGGCTACCTCGCCTTTAAGACCGCCTTCCCCTTCTCCTCCACCTATGCCATCACCACACTCTCCCATATCACAGCATTCTCCTGCATCCTCTCATAGAGATGATAGTTCTGATGATATGGGGGGGAGGGGGGGGCGGAGGGGGGGTGTAACATGCCTGATCCAGACACACCTACTGGATCACCTGACCCATGGGTTGATTACCCCACTCCAAATGTCCCACAGGATGACCCCTCATGGCCTTCGCCATCTGAAGACACTATAGGGTTTAACGAATTAATACACAGAGCTGCACAATATCACGGGGTGGACATGCATACAGACCCTGTAGATGAGGACTTCCTACTGGATACCTTTGATAACGCACAAAGGTCAACATCCATCTTACCAATGCACAAAGGGGTAATTAAACACGCTGCGGAAGTCTTTAAAGACCCAGTCAGAACTAGAATCATTAATCCTCATATCGTGAAGAAATATAAAGCCGCCCCTTCAGACCCGGAATACATTAGGGGCCAGTACCACTAGACTCACTTGTAGTCTCCAACGCACACAAGAGAGCTAACTCGCAAACATCAGGAGACGCTGCCCCACCAGATAAGAGTCTAGTTACTAGACACATCAGGGTAGAGAACTGCGTCTCAAGCAGCAAACATCTGGCGTATCGCCAACCCACAAGCATTGCTAGCCAGATATGATAGAGCACATTATGACGAATTAGAGTCAATAATGAGGCACCTCCCTGATAAGTACAGTGATAGAACACATGAACTCATCCAAGAGGGTAAAAACATTACAAACACCTCCATTAGATGTGCCCTTGACGCAGCTGATACTGCGTCTAGAGCAGTTAACACCAGCGTCTTGCTACGCAGACATGCCTGGCTACGTATATCAGGATTCAAGCCTGAGGTACAAAATGCAATTCTAAATCAGCCCTTCGATGAGCAACACCTATTTGTACCCAACGTGGATGTATCTCTTGAAAAAATGAAAAAAGATGCACACCGCCGAATCTATGGGAGCCCTGCAGTCGCAGTCTCCCAGACGTTCATTTCGTCGCTCATCCTATAGAGGTGCCACCAGAGGATATTCCTCAGACACAGCCTCTGCCTCATACTAAGCCCCCACACAATCCACTTACAGCAAGGGCTACCAAAGGGGCGGGTACAGGGGTAACCGTAACAAGGGCAGAGGTAAAAATAACAATTCCCGCTCTGCCTCCACCCCTGCCCAATAACTCCCTTCCCCTTCCCCACTCCACTCCGGTCGAAGACTCCAACAGTACCTGCCAGCCTGGGAAAACATCACATCACATCAGACACGTGGGTGTTATAAATTATTCCATCAGGTTACTGTCTGGAACTACAATCTACCCCCTCAAACATACCACCCAGGCAGTGTCCAATGTCACAGGAACATTTAACATTGCTCAGACAAGAAGTAATATCCCTCCTGCAGAAAAATGCAATAGAGATAGTTCCAGAGCACCAGAAAAACAAAGGAGTATACTCACTGTATTTCCTAATACCAAAGAAGGATGGATCCCTTAGACCCATCCTAGACCTCAGACCTCTAAACATTTACATTCAGTCGGACCATTTTCATATGGTCACACTTCAACAGGTCCTTCCACTACTGGGTCTAAACAACTTCCTTGCCACTCTAGAGCTCAAGGACACCTACTTCCATATTCTCATCCACGCAGCGCACAGAAAATCTCAGATTTGTGCTAGACGGACAGCACCACCAATTCAAAGTGCTCCCATTCGGAGTCACAACAGCGCCAAGGGTGTTTACCAAATGCCTAGCAGTGGTAGCAGCACACGTAAGAAGACAGCACATTCCTGTCTTCCCATATCTGGACGATTGGCTCATAAAAGCCAGCTCATACAGCCAGTGTGTACAACACACTCCCGCTACCATTCAACTGCTTCACGACATGGGATACACAGTAAATCACACCTAAGTCGCATCTACAACCCTCACATATACAACAGTATCTTGGCGCTACAATAAACACCCAGTTAACACTAGCGTATCCCTCCCCAGCAAGGATACCAAGTGTACAGAGTCTTCTAACGAAATTCAAGCCGCAACACTCACTACCAGCTCGAGTGTTCATGCAGCTCATAGGAATGATGGCATCTTGCATATTCATAGTTCCTCACGCAAGATTGCAAATGCGTCCACTTCAAGAGTGCCTAGCACGCCAATGGAACCAGGCTCAAGGTCAATTAACAGACCTAGTGTTGGTAGACGGTCGGACTCATCGTTCTCTGCAATGGTGGAACACCAAAAATCTTTACAATGGGCGACCGTTTCTAGAGCCAATTCCTCAAGTAGTCTTAACAGCGAACACATCGCTCTCCGGCTTGGGAGCTCACCTCCTGCATCACACCACGCAAGGCAGGTGGACACAACAACAAAAGCTACTCCACATCAACCACCTAGAGTTACTAGCTGTGTTTCTAGCCCTGAAAGCTTTTCAAACTCAAGTGTCAGGCAGAGCTGTCCTAGTCCGCACAGACAATATGACAGCTATGTACTACATAAACAAACAGGGAGGGACACACACTCTGCAGCTCTCTGTTAGCACAGCAGATATGGAGATGGGCTATACCACTAAAGATGTTCCGATTAGCCCAACACGTCCCAGGAGTACAAAACACCATGGCAGATCTGCTAAGTCGACAAACTCAGCAAATCCTCGAATGGGAACTTCATCCACAAGTTCATCCGTTCTTTCAAATGTGTGGACAACCTCAAATAGACCTCTTTGCCACCCACGAAAACGCAAAATGCCCAAACTTTGTCGCCAGATACCCATACCCATTGCCAAAGGCAATGCTATATGGATGAACTGGCCAAAACTATTTGCGTACGCTTTTCCTCCTCTCCCACTAATTCCATTAGAGGTGCGCAAACTACAGCAACATTCCCTAAAGCTCATCCTGATCGCTCCGACTTGGGCCAGACAACCGTGGTACACCACGCTGTTGCAAATGTTTCTAGTACCACACCAAGAACTAAACCTATCTCCACGCCTACTAACGCAGAAACATGGAGAGATCAGGCACCCAGACCCAGCTCAGCTCAACCTAGCGATCTGGCTCCTGTGGTCATAGTTTGGTTACCTCCACCTTCCCCCAGACTGTATGAACATTATCAAAGAAGTTAGACGCCCCACCACTAGAGCATGTTACGCTGCTAAGTGGAAAAGGTTTGTCATATACTGCCGGAACAACCAAAGTGATCCTCTAGATGCATCTATTCAACACATCATTCGATGTTTACTGCACCTTCAAAAGTATAATTTAGCCTACACGTCTATCAGGTTACACCTTGCAGCTATTGCAGCATACTTGCAAAATAGACAACATCTATCTCTTTTTAGAGTGCCAGCTATTAAAGCTTTCATGGAAGGACTCAAAAGACTAATACCTCCCAGAACACCACCCGCACCAGTGTGGAACCTAAATGTAGTACTCACAAGGTGAATGGGACCTCCTTCTAACCATTACATAAATGCGAATTGCAATTTCTAACCTGGAAAGTAGCTTTCCTAGTAGCCATTACGTCGCTCAGAAGGATTAGTGAACTACAATCATTTACCATTCAGGAACCCTTTCTGCAAATGCATCATAACAAAGTGGTTCTTCGTACAAATCCAAAAGTCATTTCCCCTTTTCATCTAAATCAATCTGTTGAGCTGCCCGTGTTTTTCTCGCAGCCTCAAACAGTCGCAGAAAGAGCTCTACACACTTTAGATGTCAAGAGAGCATTATTGTACTATATTGAAAGAACACAAACCTTTCGTAAGACAAAACAACTTTTTGTGTCTTTCTCACCGCCACATAAAGGCAATCCCATTTCAAAGTCAGGGATCGCTAGGTGGATTGTTAAATGCATACAAATCTGTTATCAAAAAGCTAAACGCACATTACCAAACCCACCAAAAGCCAACTCTACCAGGAAAATAGGGGCTTCCATGGCATTCTTAGGGAACATTCCCCTAGATGACATGCAAAGCAGCCACATGGGCTACACCGCACACATTCACAAAGCATTACTGTGTAGATGTGCAAACTAAAAAACAAGCCACTTTGGGCCAGGCTGTACTAAAAACTCTGTTTCAAACCACTGCAACAGATACGGGTGGTCGCCGCTAGGTGTGGGAACGTCTATGTAATCTATGCATAGTGTGCAATCTGTAGCTCATATGCCTCGAACGGAAAATGCTACTTACCAGTATGCATCTGTTCTTGGCATGTAGAGCTGCAGAGTTGCACCCGCCCACCCGCCTCCCCGGCTACCTTTATCTGTTCCAGTATTATCTTAATTAGATACATATCAGATGGACATCACTATCTCTTATACAGCTCCATCACTTCCCTAATGGCGAAAAACAATATGGGGATGGAGCAGATGACCATGCGCAGTATCATCCAAAGGAGGAGTCGCCTATCCCATGACTTACAAAGACTTTTCTACAAAACAAACTGCAAACATCCGGGCCCAACACTAGGTGGCAATTTATGCATAGTGTGCAACTCTGTAGCTCCACATGCCAAGAACAGATGTATACTGGTAAGTAGCATTTTCCTTCTATATGATTAATAATATAAAGATTATTCCAGTTTCTTCAGTTTTAGTGTGTTTTGGTATTTGTGCCACTGGTATGTGAAAACATTTTGAATTGCTGTACGGCATGCATATTTTCCACATTTTTTAACTCTGTTTCTATTGCTGTATGTAGTTTCTTAAAGGCACAGCAATAGGCACTGCATATAGTGCAAAAATGATGATGCATTAAAAGCTGTTATTTTCACTTTGGCACACACAGCTTTTGAAGGTGTCTTGTTTATTTTGGCTGATATTTGTTGTGTTTCAGTCTTGTGATGAAGTCTTGATGTGTGATTTAATAATGGGTGGACACTATTTACATATGCCCCGAAATATAGTTTGTAATTTGTTTTAAGCGAGAGATGCATTTCATCATCCTTGTTCAAATTGTTTTGCACAGTCTGCAATTTGTGTGTTCATTGACCTTCCCTTCTTTTTAATCTTAATTATTTTACCACTTTTATTTCTGAATCTGTCGAGTTCCAAAAAGTAGAATCGTCTCTGGTGTTCGTATATTCCTGCTATATGTTCTAGTTAATGGGATTTCAACGTCAAGTTTTTTATATTTCTATTCTTCTCTTTTGTCACATATAGCCTTGGTATGCTTTTTTGCAAGCACGCAGTATAATGTATACAACACAAGTTCTTGCAGATTTTCTAGTTTTGCATTGGGTATTGCTATTGTATTTTGAAATGCTTAGTTTTATGTGGACCCAGTTTCTGAATGTTGCAATACAGGGATGTGATTAAAAACATTTTTTTCATGTAATGTACTTGAGATTAGGAATGTATTAGTCTTTAATTCAGATTGGTATAAGTACATTTTTAAACATTTGGTTTATTGCTGCTTTTATACCAAGGAGTTATGCTATATTTTCCGAGAAATACCAGTGTCCCGCCTTCATAAACCAAAAGGCTTTTTTACATGCCACATTGGCAATATCTACAAAATGGGTCTGAACAAACTTTTTCACACAAGGTTTTAATCTTGTCTGGTGTCCTTATTCAGTAAATGATTGCAAAGTTGTATGTTATTTAATAAATGGATCTATTATTAGCACTTGATGAGGACTTGATTAAGTTACGATCTATGCAATACCAATGGTTGAAATTTATTTTTCACTTCATCTTACAAGGAAAATATAGATAAGATATACATTTCTAAGGACAATATAATATTGGTTGTGTTTGAATGCTGATAACTAAGAATGTGTTACCAAGCCTCTCCAGCCTTGAACAACCGTAGTGACCTGCACCCACAGAGGCTGAAACACTTGTTGCCTGCTGCAAGAAGAAACATGTAGTTTTGATTGGATGTTGATATTAACTGTTGAATAAAAAATGACTGATCAATACGAATTGTTAAAATATAGAGCAATATGAAAAGTGCAATCCATTATTTATTTTAAAACCGGTTTAACAGAGTCCATGAGGTTTATCTATCACAATTGATGTAATCCACTCCTCAAAAAACAGAAAAGAAGAAAGCCAGATGACCAAATCGGGCTGATAAAACTTAATTATGGCGACATACTTTAATGACAGAATACCTTTTCCATAAAAATCAAAGGTTTTTGTGGAAAAGGTATACCAGGCCTAGAATTTAATTCCAGGTACTGGGAACAAGTGTTCGAGGCATGTGTGCTGTGATACACATGATTTTCATACTCCTCCCATCTAATGTTGGGTCCGTATATTTGCAAATTGTTTTTCTGCGAAGAAGTATTTCCGGACACTTACTAAGATGACTCCTCCTTTGGTGATAGTGCGCATGGGCATCGACTCCATTGTTAGTTTTTTTTTTTTTCCGACACGTGTTTCAGACGTGTATTGCAGGACTCTGGTTCGAAAGCGACCTCCGGGTTCCCCTCAGTGCACAATCCACTCTATCCCCGCTGGCATTGTTTCGAATGTGTTTCCCACTTCTCCGTATATCATTCGGGCAACAATATCTACATTTTCGATCGGAAAGCCCAGTGGACGGCCGTCAGGCCTAAGTGGGTCGGTCCATGTCTGTCAAATTCTGTCCTCCGTGCCACTCAAAGTATTTGCTCACGGACTCACACCAGGTGTGTAACTTGTGCTGGTCTCCGGAGCTCAAAGAAGTCTGCTACGCTTGCAGATCGTTTCGGTTGAAGAAAACCCTACGCAATAGTCTGGCTCGACATTGTAAAATGCAGTGTCAAAACATTGAAGACATGCCAGATATCTTTGCCGGAGTCTAAATCGAGCTCAAGATAGACCTAGACGTTGAAGAACTTCCGCAGGGAGAGGGTGACATGAGTTACAAAGCCCCCTTGACCCATCAACCCACTCCCAAAAAACCCAAGGCTTCGGCACCACCTCTGCCTTCTGGCCCAAGTCGGCTTCGAGACGACTTTTCAGACAGCCCGTATTCCGGCTTGGCTCCATAACACCCTGTCAAGCCTTCTGGCTCGGGACAGAGTCAACCTAAAACCTCTTTAGAACCGAAGCCCTCCGCTCGGAGCCGGAATCCTCCACGTGGAAAGAGAAACAGCCTTCGGAGCAGAAATCTTCTGCGCCCAAAGGCCAACCCATCTCGGCACCGATAACGACTGTGCCGAAACCGAAAGATGTACCCTTGGATCCATATTTAGACATTGTTCCTCCAAAATTGAATTCCAAACAAGAGACTTTATATTAACCCAGACACCGGACATATTCATACTAAGCTGCCTCATAAACACAAGCTTCCTGATGACAACCGTCATTACAAGATCCCATTAAAGAAGAAGAATGTTGGTACCAGCCCTTATTATCCACCACCAGCATCCCCTCCACTTCCACCCTCTTCTACGACTTTCAGTGCTTTGCACATTACGCCTCAGGATTCTCCACTATCTCAGCCTGATGTGGATGATATTGATGAGAGGAACAAGCAATTACCAGTAGATCCGTGGAAGGATTACACATTGACCCTCCATTAGATAATGATCCAGACCTTTACCCTGCCAAGCCATCTCCACCTGATGACAATGTATCTTATTAGGAACTCATTGCCAGGGCTGCAGAATACCATGGGGTGGTACTACACAAAGAATCCTTAGAAGAGGATTTTTTATTTCAGACATTAGGATCCACACACAGGTTGACCCAAACACTCCATATGCCTAAAGGTATGATGAGACACGCTGATTGCATTTTTAAAGATCCTGTGCATGTTGACTCATAGTCGATAAACAATATAAACCATCCCCAACAGATCCGGTATTTATTAAGGGCCAGTTACCACTAGACTCACTGGTAGTGTCCACTGCTCGCAGGCGAGTTAATTTCCGAACCTCTGGGGACGCTCCTTCCCTGGATAAAGCATCTAAGTTAATAGACACTTCTGGCAAACGCATAGCTGCCCAAGCTGCCAATCACTGTCGCATTGCAAGCACGCAGAGCCTTTTAGCCAGATATAATAAAATTGGATGAAATGGAGCAATTGCTCCAATATCTCCCAGATGAGCATAAAGCAAAAACGCGAGATTTGGGGCCATATGTATCATAGTTCCATTTCCTAAATAGAGATTTTTAAGGAATCGCTTTTTAGGAATCGCAAAATGGTATGTATGAAGAAATTCGCTTTTAATTAGCGATTCCTTAATCTTCCTTAATTGCGAATTCGCATTTTGCGAATTCGCAATCAAGGAATAATTTCCAATGCATTCCTATGGGCCAGGAGGCCCATAGGAATGACTTCCAAATAATTCTCAAATTGCGAATTCGCGATTTGCTAATCGCAATTTGAGAATTATTGCAAGTGTGCAGGGGTGTCTCAAGGACACCCTGCTGCACCCCTGTAAATTACATGTGTGTGCATATGGCGCACATACATGCCGTATGGGCATGTATGTGCATCACATGCCACAATCAAAAATACACATTAGTGTATTTTGAACAGAAATCGCAATTTACCACCAACTGGAAGTTGGTGGTAAATTGTGATTCCTTAAGCTGAATCTGCAACAGTAAAATGCTATGGTAAATTAAGGAATCGCAAGTATTTGCGATTCCTTAAGATGCGATTGTTTGATAAATTTCAATTCATGCTAATTAGCCTTTTGCGATTCGCAAAGGCCGAAATTCAGCGAATTTCGGCCTTTGCGAATCAAATCTGAAAGAGACACGTTAGTTATAGATTCCTTACCTTAGAATATCCCCAGGCGTCAGACTGGATCCGGAAATTTTTGAGTAGCAGTAGTCTTGCGCGTCGGTAGGCGTTGTCTGCGGCTCCGCGTCCGTCGTGGGCGCCGTGATGACGTCGTCGGAGTACTTAGACGCTGCCTCCGCGTGCTGACGTCAGTTCTTTTTTCCGCGCCAGCAGTGCAGATCTGGAAAAAGTGGTACCTTAGTCACTTTTTGACTAACTATTTTTGATCTTTTGATCACCCTTTTCGAGTCTTTGACTCCGATCGGTGCCGATAGGGAAATGCCTGGTTTCAAACCCTGTGAAGATCGCGATCGACTGATGTCGGTCACGGATCCTCACCGTCGGTGTCTCCACTGTCTCGGCGTCGACCACGACGACAAGGCCTGCCTCGACTGCCGGGCCCTTACTTCGAAAGCTTGACGAAAGCGGTCCCGTAAGCAGCTCGAACTCCGGCAGTCGGCCCCGCGCCGAGAGAGGTCCCGGTCCGGACGGAGGTCGAGGGACCGGTCGCTTGAGCGGAACCGTCATAGCTCCGGGAGTTGACATCACTCCTCTGGGTCGAAGTCGTCCGGTAAGTACAAGAAGTCGAAGAGACGTCATCGCTCTTCCGACTGCCTCCCCCACCCCCCGACGCTCGTACGACGCGGCCGGGGGTTCAGGGGGGCACGCCCACGCGGCTCTGTCGGAGTCGCAGGCGTCGCGTCCGACCTTATACCCTCCGGTCCCTGGGCCTAACGCGACGCCGGGGGAGATCGAGCGGTTCCTCATGGCCATGAGGTCCTTCTCTCCCCCGGCGGGTTCCGCGGCACCTTCGGGCCCAGCGGCCCCGTCTGGGGGTCCTAGCGGGTCGGGGGCTTTGGCCCCGACGCCGTCGGGTGCTTTGGCCGACGCCGCCAGCGCCTTCGGGCCTGGCGCCGCGGGGACCCACTGGATCCGGATCCGGGTCGTCGCCTGTGGATTTAACGACCTCCCCGGCGCCGACTCCACAGGTGTCACCTCCGGCGCCGACTCCACAGGTGCCACCTCCGGCGCCGTCCTCAGGCGGTGCCGTCCCAGACGCCTCCCTCAACCTGGTTCCGGCGCCGTTTGGGGAGTTCTTTTCATGAACCGGCCCCATCCTTTACTGACCCTGAGTACCAGGTGATGGGTGATGAGGAGGATTGGGAGGGGTCTGAGGACCCTCTGACATGCGAGTGCCAGTCTTATGAGGACTGGGCAGGTGAACTTGGGGAAGCCAATGGTTTAGACACTTCGCCTGACACTGACTTTGTCTCTCCTCCTAGCGTGGCTACGGAGGAGGGGGCAACATATAGTGTGGTGTTGATAAGGCCAGCCAAGGCCTTGGGCCTTGAGCTCCCCGTCGGGGCCGTGAGGACTAACCTCCTCACTGAGGTCCTTAAGCCACAGTCCTGCTCAGCCGAGCCTCTGCTGCCGTTTAACGAGGCCTTAACTGACGTTCTTTTGGGCACTTGGTCCAAGCCTGCTACGGGTTCGCCCGTAGATGGGAACGTGGCCAGACGCCACTGCCCGGCCCCGGGTGACCCATGTTTCCTGTCCACCCAACCCACCCCCGAGAGCCTGGTCACCAGGCCTCCAATTCCCAAACCGCATTCCCGTCGGCTCCGCCGGACAGGGAATCCAAGAGGTATGAGCAGTATGGCAAAAAGATCTTCTCATCCCTTAGTCTGGGACTGCGGTCTTCCAACACCGCATGCCTCTTGGGCCGCTACACCCACTCTCTGTGGGATACGGTCGCAGATGTGCTGCCAGAGTGTCCGTTGGAGGTACGGGCCAAACTCGGACAAGCTCTTGTGGAAGGTAGGGATGCAGCCAGATATTCCATCCGGTGTGGACTGGATACCACCGTCTCACTGGGTAGAGCGATGGCAACGACGGTGGCGGTAAGACGCCAAGCCAGGTTGAGATCCGCCAACTTCTAGGCCGATGTCCATAACACACTTATGGACATGCCGTTCGATGGCCGTCTCCTCTTTGGCGACAAGGCAGACCATGCGCTTGAGCGTTTCAAGGACTCCAGGGCTACGGCCAAGTCCTTGAGCCTCTCGGCCCCACGCCAGCAATCGGCTGCCTTTCACTCCTTTCGTGGCCACGGAAGGGGTGCACCCACACGTGCTGCCAGCCACGCTCCGCAGGGTAATACCCGAAGCGGTGGCGGCCGTGGAAACCGCCGTAGCGGCGGTCGGGGTCAACGGCGAGGTCAGTCCACACCTTCCCCCGCAGCATCCGCCTCAAAACCCTCCTAGTCCGTGCTTTCAGGCCCATGTGTCGCCAGTGGGTGGCAGGGTTCGCCATCACCGCTCCCACTGGCGCACTGTCACGTCGGACAGGTGGGTGCTGCAGATCGTCCGAAGGCGACTCCTCCAGCCATGCCACCGCAGACCCACCGTGTATCGGGGGATCATTTGCGACTTCTGCAGGAGGAAGTTACGGCCCTCTTGGCCAAGGGGGCCATCGAGCGCGTTCCTGGGCCGGAAGTAGGGTGTGGTTGCTACTCCCACTACTTTCTGGTACCCAAGAAGGGCAAAGGGGGTCTACGCCCTATCTTGGACTTAAGGAACGTCAACGGCTTCCTCCGGAAGGAGAAGTTCAAAATGCTGACACTGGCTCAGGTCTTAGCTGCCCTGGACCCAGGAGACTGGATGGTAGCGTGGACTTGCAGGACGCTTATTTCCACATCCCCGTCCTGCCGGCCCACCGGCGCTACCTGTGGTTCACGGTTGGAAAGGAGCACTTTCAGTATACCGTGCTCCCCTTCGGCCTTACCAGCGCCCCAGGGGTGTTCACAAAGGTGATGGCGGTGGTCGCAGTTCATCTGCGCAGGCTAGGGGTTTCAGTCTTCCCCTACCTCGACGACTGGTTGTTGAAGGCGGGCTCCCCCCAGACAATCGTCAGCCACCTCCAGACTACGGCGGATCTCCTGCACCAGCTGGGGTTCTTCATCAATGTGCCGAAGTCACACCTGTGCCCCTCTCAGAAGCTCCTCTTCTTTGGAGCAGTTCTAGACTCGGCGCAGTTTCGGGTTTATCCGCCCGAACAGCGGGTCCGGGATATTCAGGCTCTCATCCCACTCTTCCGGCCTTTATCCCGGATCTCGTTCAGGTTGACGCTGCGGCTTCTGGGGCTGATGGCCTCCTGCATCCTTCTGGTGCATCACGCCCGGTGGCGGATGCGGGCTCTGCAGTGGGACCTGAAGTTTCAGTGGGCCCAGCATCAGGGCAACCTGTCCGACCTCGTCCTGGTCTCGGAGGGCACTGCGAGACAGCTGCAGTGGTGGCTGACGGACCGCGATTGGGTCAGCGGCAGTTCCCTCTCCCTTCCCCAACCGGAGCACGTAGTTGTGACGGACTCGTCCCTCTAGGGCTGGGGAGGCCACATGGGAGAGGCGGAGATCAGAGGCCTCTGGTCTCCGGCGGAGTCCCGGCTCCATATCAACCTTTTGGAGCTGCGGGCGATTCGTCTAGCACTGAAGGCATTCCTCCCCTCTGTCCGAGGGAGTGTAGTGCAGGTTTTCACGGACAACACCACCGCCATGTGGTACTGCAACAAACAGGGCGGGGTGGGGTCGTGGACCCTCTGCCAGGAGGCTCTGCGCCTCTGGCAATGGCTGGAACATCAGGGCGTGACCCTGGTGGTTCAACACCTGGCAGGTACTCTGAACGACAAGGCGGACGAACTCAGCCGCCGGTGCATGATGGATCACGAATGGCGTCTGAACTCGAACGTGGCGCAAAGTCTCTTTCGGCAGTGGGGAGAGCCTTGGTTAGATCTATTCGCCACTGAAGAGAATGTGCAATGTCATCAGTTCTGCGCGTTGGAATTTCCAAGGCGGCGCTCGCTTGGAGACGCTTTTCGTCATGAGTGGAGTTGCGGTCTGTTGTACGCCTTTCCGCCTATACCACTTCCGCCCAGAGTGCTGAAGAAGATCAAGCGCAACCGGGCCCAAGTCATCCTTTTGGCTCCGGACTAGGCACGAAGGTACTGGTATCCAGAGCTACTCAGTATGTCAGTCGATCCCCCGGTTCGTCTGCCTCTTCAGGAGGACCTTCTGTCGCAGCAGCAGGGGACGGTCCTCCACCCGAACCTGTCCCGTCTCCACCTCCATGCTTGGAGATTGAGCAGCGACAGTTGAGGCCTTTTGACTTGCCTCCCGAAGTCTGTGATATCATTCTGGCAGCCAGGCTTCCCTCTACAAAGTCGGTATACGCCTGCAGGTGGAACAGATTTGTGGCATGGTGCCCAGCAAAGGCTGTGGATCCTCTCTCTGCCCCTCTTTCTGAGGTTCTTTTCTTTCTCTTGCCCAGCAGGGCTCTGCTCTGGGCACTATCAAGGGCTATCATTCTGCCCTTTCAGCCTTATTAAGGCTGCCTGATCAACCATCTTTGTTCAAGTCCCCTATTGTAAATCGATTCCTAAAAGGCATCACACACACATTTACACCTGTTCCGTTTGTGATGCCTCAGTGGCACTTGAACCTTGTACTTACATTTCTGATGTGCGCTCCCTTTGAGCCACTTCACAACTGTCCTCTCCGACTTCTTACACTCAAGACTGCTTTCCTGGTTGCCATCACCTCTGCCAGGAGAGTGCGTGAGCTCCAGGCCCTCTCTTGTACTCCTCCTTTCCTTTCTGTCCATCCGGACAAGGTTGTGTTGCGTACTAAGCCATCTTTCCTGCCCAAGGTTGTCACAGCATTCCACATCGGGCAGTCCATCACTTTGCCAACCTTCTTCCTGCCACCGCACCCCTCTAAAGAGGAAGAGCGGCTCCACCTTCTAGACCCAAAACGTGCGCTCTCATTCTACTTGGATCGCACACACCAGTTCCGGGTGGATGACCAACTCTTTGTTGGTTACGTGGGCGCGAAGAAGGGAAAGGCGGTACACAAGAGGACCATCTGCCGATGGATCATTTTGTGTATCCAGGCATGCTACTCCTTGGCTAAAAAGGAGCCCCCTGTTGGATTGCGGGCTCACTCCACCCGAGCCACGTCGACAACTACTGCCCTGGGCCGGGGAGTGCCCTTGCAGGACATTAGCCAGGCAGCTACGTGGACCTCGCTGCACAAGTTTGCAAGACACTATTGCCTGGACAGTGGAGTCCGGAGGGATGGCTTCTTTGGCCGTTCTGTCCTCTAGGACTTTCTGGTGTGATTATTGGTTCGCAGACCCACCACCGGGGTTGGTATTGCTGGGGTATCTATTCTAAGGTAAGGAATCCATCACTAACGTGTCTCTTTCAGATGCACAAGTTACTACTTGCGTAACGATATATCTGTAAGACATTAGTTAGTGATAGATTCCTTGCCGACCCACCCATCCTCCCCGTTCTGCGAACCGATATCTAGGGTTAAGGTCATCTACTTTCAGGGCCCTAGTTTCAATGGCACCAGTGTTGGTTTTTAACACGGCTCAACGCTTCTGGCACGGAAAAGCTGTGGCTAAGAACTGACGCCAGCACGCGGAGGTGGCGTCTAAGTACTCCAACGTCATAACGGCGCCCACAACGCAGACGACGGACGCGGAGCTGCAGACGATGCCTACCGACGTGCAAGGGTACTGCTACGCAAACATTTCCGGATCCAGTCTGACTCCTGGGGATATTCTAAGGTAAGGAATCTATCACTAAATAATGTCTCTTACAGATATATCGTTACACAAGTAGTAACTTGTGCAAAAGGCTTGATACATATGGCCCTAAGTCCATAAAGGAAAGTTAATTTCCAATTTTCAGTAAGATGTGCTCTAGATGCTGCTGCCACCGCAGCTAGAAAGGTCAACACTAGTTTCCTACTCAAAAGGCATGCTTGGTTAAGGATTTCCGGGTTTAAGCCACAAGTCTAACAATTTATTTTAAATACACCCTTTGACAAAGAAAATCTCTTTGGTCCTGAGGTCGATGAGGCACTTGAGAACAACAAAAAGGACAACGAAGTGGCAAAGTCCATGGGAGCGTTCCAGTCTCCTTCAAACAGAGGCTCCTTTCGCCGCTCCTTTTACAGAGCAGGATCCAAAACCACACCGTCAGACCAGAATGCTTCCTCTTACAAAGGTAATAACCAGTCCTCTTCCCCGAGGCTTTTTTAGAGGAGGATATAGAGGAAACCACTCCAAAGACAGGGCTAAGGGCACCACACCCCATAACTCCCCTTTCCCTAATAAGCAGTGATTTCCGCACGCTTCCCTCCAACCATTCCACACCTGTTAGGAGAAGTCTTCACCAGTTTCTCCGCATATTGCCATCTATACCAACCGACAAATTGGTGATTGGAATTATCCAACATGGTTATAACCCCGAGCTTACCGACAATCATCCAAACATTCCTCTCAAATTGTCACCATACCACTTGCAGTTGCTCGAACAAGAAGTGCAATCTCTTACTAAAGGGGGCCATAGAACCAGTTCCACTTCAGTGCCAAGGTTCAGGGGTTTACTCTCTACTTTCTAATCCTCAAAAAAGACAGCTCCTTAAGACCTATTCCGGATCTCGGAGAGTTAAACCAATATATACTGTCAGAGCACTTCAACATGGTAACCCTTCAACAGGTACTCCCACTTTTACAGAAGGGAGATTTTATGTCTACTCTAGACTTAAATGACACATACTTTCTTGTTCCAATTCATCGAGCTCATCTCGAATACCTCAGATTTGCAATAGCACACAAACATTATCAATTCAAAGTAATCCCTTTTGGAGTGCTCCCAGAGTATTAATCAAATATCTGGCAGTAGTTGCAGCTCATCTCTGAAGACATAATATTCACGTCTTCCCTTACCTAGACGACTGGCTCATCAAAGTCAACACTTGCCAAACTGTCTACAACACACTCAGACAACGATAGACATACTTAATCAACTGGGCTTCACGGTCAATGCACAGAAATCTCACCTGCATCCTTCACATATGCATTCTTACCTATTGGCCACTCTCAACAATCTAGCCTCTCCCAATGTAGCCGGATTTCACAACATTCAGTCTGATACTACTGTTTCAATGTAACCAAACATTACCAGCCAGAGTTTTCATGCAACTGCTGGGAATGATGGAGTCTTGCATCACAATTGTACCCCATGCAAGACTACACATGCATTCCCTACAAGAGTGCTGAGCATGTCAGTGAAATAAATTGCAGGGTCAATTCCCCGACCTAGTGTTGGTAGACAGCCGCACCCATTGCTCTCTGCAATGGTCGAACCTACAAATGTATCAAAAGGGCGGCCTTTCATCTACCCTATTCCACAGATCGTGCTCACAGCAGACTCATCTCTCTTGAGCTGGGGTGCCCATCTCCAAGATTACACAATACAAAGTCTGTGAAGCAACAAGCACAAAGGTCTCCACATCACCTATCTAGAGCTTCTAGCAGTGTTTCTAGCACTCAAAGATTTTCAAACTCACCTGATAGGCAATGTTGTCCTAGACGGACAACATGATAGCAATGTACTATGTACAAAAACAGGGGGGGGACATACTCTTAAACTGTCACACCTCTCAAGTCATTTGGAATTGGGCAATGCATCACAGGATTCGTCTCTGGCAGAAAACATTCCAGGGTTAAACTATCAGATTGCCGACCTCAGCAGAAAAAGGGAGCAAATTCATAACTAGAAACTACATTCCCAAGTTCTCCTTCCAGACTTCCAACAATGGGGATTTCCACAAATAGACTTGTGCGCCACAATTGACAACGCAAAATGCCCAAACTTCTGCTCCAGGTTCCCACACCCACTCTCAAAAGGCAATGCCCTATGGATGAACTTGTAAGGGATATTTGCCTACACTTTTCCGCCTCTCCCATTCGTTCCGTGTCTAGTTTGGAAGCCCAGTCAAACATCCCTCACACTAATTCTGGTTGGTCCCACATGGGCCAGTCAACCATGGTACACCACTGTGTTGAAGCTGTCAGTAATTCCACATCAAAAGTTGCATCTCACCTCCAGGCTCCTCGCACAGAATCATGGAGAAATCAGGCATCCAAATCCCAAAGAACTAAACTTAGTGATCTGGCTCCTGAAGTCAGAGTTTGGTTATTTAAATCTACCACCAGACTGTATGACTATTCTAAAGGAAGCAGGAACTTCCAGAGCTTGTCATGCAGAAAAGTGGAAATGATTTGTCATCTATTCTAATAACAAAATCAATCCTCTAGATGTTTCTATATCTGTTACCTGTTGTACAAGGCAGTTCAGTTTGCTATAAGTGCATCTGTTCGTTTGCGCCATACAGCGGTAGCTGCATATTTGCAAGGAGACAGCAAAACAGACAACATTTATCACTATTCAAAGCACCAGTAATCAATGCCTTCATGTAAGGCTCAAAGTGTAATACCACCAAGAATTCCCCCTGAACCAGTGTGGAATCTTAATAGTGTCATTACAAGGCTTGTATGTCCACATTTTGAACCATTGCATAATTGTCCTTTAAAGTTCCTTTAATGGAAAGTTGCTTTCCTCATTGCAATCTCTTCATTGAGGAGAGTTGGTGAGCTACAGGCGTTAACCTTGAAAGAACCCTTCTTTCAGCTCCACTAAGACAGGGTAGTTCTTCGCATCAACCCCAAAAAACTAATAAGGTAATTTCTGCTTTTTATATCACCCAATCAGATGTTACCTGTGGTTTTTCCTCAACCTGATTCTGTAGCAGAACAAGCTCTTCACATGCTTGATGTGAAAAGGGCCTTGATGTACTACATAGTAAAGACAAAAGATTTTTTTCACAAAACAGTTTGTTACATTTGCTCCACCTCACAAAGGCAATCCCAGCTCTAAATCTGACATTTCAAGATGGGTTGCATTCCAACATGCTAGGCAAAAGCTAAAATAACTTTAAACCCCCTAGAGCTCATTACACTTGCACAATAGGGGCTACTATGGTCTTTTAGGACACATCCCTCTAGCTGACATATGTAAGGCAGCTACATGGTCTACACTACACACATTTACCAAGCACTATTGTGTAGATGTTAGCACACCAACAAGCTAATGTAGGCTAAGCAGTGCTTAAAACACTTTCTCAAACAACTGCAACATCTACAGGTTAGCCACCTCTTTGGGAGGAAACTGCTTTATAGTCTACGCAAAGCATGTGCATCTACATGCTTTGCTTCATCAGTTACGGTCGCTCCCTCCTGCCCCTGCTCTCTCCTGCCTCAGCGGGGTATCGTTTGCGCAGATCCGCTGCTAACCACAGAAATTGTCATTCGCTACATTATTTGTGTATTTCTCACCTGTATTGTCCTGCCTTGAGATCGTGTGCCCGTGTTTGTTGTTAATTGCTGCATTATTTATCTGTTTGTTTATACCCCTGCATTAGCTGCCTTGAGATCGTGTGCCCGTGTTTGTTGTTAATTGCTGCATTATTTATCTGTTTGTTTATACCCCTGCATTAGCTGCCTTGAGATCGCGTGCCCGTGTTTGTTGTTAATTGCTTCATTGTCTGTTTATTTTTGCTCCCTGCATTAGCATTTGTGTGGCTGCCCCGCGTAGTTATTTGGTCGGTTTCACCCGACCCGGTCGGCGCTTCCGCCCCAGCCGCCATTGCTGTTGCTGTTGTTGTTGTTGTTGCCCAGAGCCCGCCCCCTCCTGGATAATCTCGCCAACCTCGGACTCAAACAACTTGTCACTACCCCCACCCACATCGCAGGTCACATACTCGACCCTATCTTCACCTCCAGCAAACATGTCTCCTTCAGTCACACCACAACTCTACATTGGACGGACCACAGCTGCGTTTACTTTAGCTACAATAAGACCACAACTCACAACCATCCTCAACCTACTCTGCGAAGAAACTGGAACAAGATCACCATCGACCAGATCTCCTCATCGCTTCTTCAAAACCCCCGTCCACTCCTCAAACCCCGACCAAGCAGCCATTAACCTCACCCAATGGCTATCCAACAGCGCCGACATCCTAGCACCGTTGAAAAAACGCCAAATCAAGCTAGGCAGCAAGAACGCCTCCTGGTTCAACGACGATCTTAAGAAATCTAAGGTACTCTGTCGCTCCCTCGAAAAGGCCGGGAAAAAAGACCCAAACACCAGCACCAGGGACGCCTTCAAAAACGCCACCCGCACACACCACCAACTAATCCGGTCTGCCAAGAAAGCCGCACTCAAAGACCGACTAGATAACAACGCCCACAACAGCAAGGAATTATTCAACATCGTCAAAGAGTTTACCAACCCCTCAGCCAACTCCAACGACATCACCCCCTCTCAAGCACTCTGCAACTCCCTAGCTTCATTTTTCCACAACAAAATCGCAGACATCCACAACAGCTTCGACAACCGACCCGGAGACCAACCCACCCAACCCTCTGCAGGACCTTCACCCCTCTTGAACATCCTTAATGACTGGAACCCAATCTCCACTGAGGACACCATCCGCCTGATGAACTCCATCCACTCAGGATCCCCCACAGACCCATGCCCTCACCACATCTTCAACAAAGCAGACTCCATCATAGCACCACACCTCCGAGACGTCATCAACTGCTCCTTCAACTCCGCCACCTTCCCGGAAAGCTGGAAACATGCCGAACTCAGCGCCCTTCTGAAAAAACCCACAGCTGACCCCACCGAACTCAAAAACTACCGCCCCATCTCGCTCCTTCCATTCCCAGCCAAAGTCATCGAGAAAGCTGTCAACAACCAGCTCGCCGCATTCCTCGAAACCAACAAATCCCTCGACTCCTCACAGTCCGGCTTCCGAGCCAAACACAGCACTGAGACCGCCCTCATCGCAGCCACAGACGACATTCGAACTCTACTGGACAATGGAGACACAGTCGCCCTCATCCTCCTCGACCTCTCCGCAGCCTTCGACACAGTCTGTCATAGCACCCTATTACAGCGCCTCAGAAACATCGGAATCCAAGGAAAAGCACTGGATTGGATCACCTCGTTCCTCACCGGAAGAACCCAAAGAGTCCGCCTCCCACCATTAAAGTCTGAAGCCACTGAAGTCATCTGCGGCGTGCCACAAGGATCTTCACTCAGCCCCCACCCTCTTCAACGTGTACATGAGCCCCCTCGCGGTCATCGCACGCCAACACAACCTCAACATCATCTCATACGCTGATGACACTCAACTGATCCTATCACTCACCAAAGACCCGAACACGGCCAAAACCAACCTACATGAAGGAATGAAAGAAGTAGCCGAGTGGATGAAGCACAGCCGACTAAAACTGAACTCAGGCAAAACAGAAGTCCTTATCCTAGGTACCTCCCCCTCCGCCTGGGATGACTCTTGGTGGCCAGAGGCCCTTGGAAAAGCACCCATCCCGACGGACCACGCACGGAACCTGGGCGTCATCCTGGATTCTTCACTCTCCATGTACAGACAAGTCCACGCCGTTTCATCATCCTGCTTCAATATTCTTCGCATGCTCAAAAAAACATTTAGCTGGATCCCCACCAAAACTAGAAAAACTGTCACCCACGCTCTGGTCACGAGCCGCCTGGACTACGGAAACACCCTATACGCCGGTACCACCGCAAAACTCCAGAAAAAACTCCAACGCATTCAGAACGCTTCAGCCAGACTCATACTAGACATCCCGCGTAAAGACCACATCTCTGGTCACCTGAAAAACCTCCACTGGCTCCCCGTCAATAAAAGGATTACTTTCCGCCTCCTAACCCACGCTCACAAAGCACTCTACGAACTTGGACCCGATTGCCATAACACACGACTCTCCTTCTACACCCCCTCCCGCCAGCTACGATCCTCCAACCAAGCCCTTGCTACTGTACCTCGCATCAACAAAACCACCATGGGAGGTAGATCTTTCTCCTACCTGGCAGCTAAAACCTGGAACTCACTTCCCACTCACATTCGCCTCACTCAGAACCACCTAGCATTCAGAAAGCAACTTAAAACTTGGATATTCGACAAGTAATTCCCCCACCCTTCTTCAAGCGCCTTGAGACCCTCTTGGTATGTAGTGCGCTATATAAATCATTTGACTTGACTTGACTACAGCACACATGCCTCAAACAGATTGTTACGTACCCAGTAAGCATCTGTTCTTGGCATGTAGAGCTGTAGATCCACATGTGTATACCTGCCTCCCCAGGCACCTCTAGTTGTTGCCGTTCTTAATTATACATTCATACGCATGGACATATATTCTATTCATAGACTCTATTCTCACCCTCTTGCTGGAAAACAATCTATCTATTGAGTCAATGCCCTTGTGCACTATCACCGAATGAAGTCCCCGCCACACCTCGTGACTGGAAAGACTTCTTCGAAGAAAAATAACTTGCAAACATCCGGACCCAACACTAGATGGCAGGAGTATGCTAAGCATGTGAATTTACAGCTCTACATGCCAAGAACTTATGCTTACTGAGTAAGTAACATAATCCTTCTTACAATTCAGAATACAATAGTAATTGTAAGAAATTGTTTATAAAAACAAAACATAAAACCTGGGGGTCGCTGTTCTTACTTTTATGTCTACTGCAACCTGGTAATGTATGAGAAAAGATTGCTGAAGCAGAAAAAACGACCAAAATGAAGTTAAGAAGGAAAAAGCGGTGGGCATTGAGGTTGAAGGGTGGCTTAGATGGATGGGACTGTTGCTAGTGGGGGCCTAGTTTAAGAAAAAGAAAGTCGCTTTGCGAGAGCGAAGGAGGTGGCGGGGGGCATAAGAGGAATTCAAAGGCAGGAGGAAAAAGAAAAATCATGGGTGGAAGGAAGTGGTGAAGGAACGTAAGAGGGATTAAAGACATGGGGAAGAGGAAAAAGGCATCGGTAGAGGGTTCCCCTTAAAACTGTGTAGAAAAAAGCAGCCTGAAAGAAAGGTTTTGTCAACCTGGCAAAAGTTATTTTTAGAAAAACATTGGTCATAAATTGTTCAATGAAAAGAAAAACAATTCAGGTACGATTTTCTTTAGATTCACAAAGAACCAGGAGGTGCATAGAGAAACGCCTGGATAAACAGTTAAATCAGAAAAAAGCAAATCTAAAGATACACACTTAAACCCAAGCCCTCCAGGGAAAAGTATTGATTACTTTATTACTTTGTATACTTAACTCACATTGCATAATAGAAAATTAGACCAATCATTTTCGCTTTCTTGCCTCCATCGTGAAAGCTTGGTTAAAGTTCTAATCTAGATTCTGATTACTCTGTACAACATGGCATTATGAGGCTGGAATGATTTAAAAGGGCATTGAATTCTGAGACTTATTTAAATAGTGCATTACCTCACCTAAACAGTTTCTTCCTATGTCCCCCACCAAATATTATGTGAGGCATTTTGAACGATAACTTTCCTTAGCGCAACCACATTATTGATTTCTAAACCAAACAATTCCTGTACAAAAATATCCATGTCTATTAATTAAAGTACTTATACCATTGAGTATGTGGCCTACTGTTTCAGCGAGCATATTGCCCCTATGTGCCCATCATAATGGATTGTGTGTTTAGATCACTACAGTTACTAATCTGCCTCCTTATTCACTAATCCACGCATCCATTTGAGGTGTTTTAACATTTCCACTTTACGTTCATAACCATTCACACTTATTCTTTGAATTCACTCCAAAGACGAATACAAATATTTCTATGCACACCACTTGTCACTTATTTGCCTTTTAAGATTTTGTTGAATTTGCTCAGCTGATTTTACAACTAAAAAGCAGTCTTTTTAGTTTTTTTAGTGCATACTTTTTTCTTTTTGATTACAGCGTTTCTTTTGATCGTGTATCAGATATCAACTTTACCCTCAATACAACTGAAAGTGTGAGTATGCATTCTTTGAACAACTTCTCATATATTGTTACCGAAATTGTAGGTGCATGTATCTTCCCTCTGAAGTGCTTCTTGCGCAAAAAAATGTGTTCTACATTAACATCCTGTTTATTTCTGATGGATTATTCCTGCATATTCTTGTTGATTTTAGAATTATCTCTAGATGCAAGACTGTACATGGAGTTCTTTAAATGTCTCATAATGAATGCCAGACTGAGAATTTATTCACAGAAGTTGACCTGATTTTCGTTTTTTTCGTTTTTTGTTGTGACTCAAGAACTCACAATTCAAGCCCAAAAGATTGTGTTTGCCCTGTTGCAAGGATTCTGTGGAGTCACAAAACTATCCGTGGGATCATAGAACCTTAGTAGACAGGCACCGAGTCATCCTGCCACCTGAGTACCCAAGAGCCTGGGAACGACCCGCTATAGTGTCACACTTGCCCTATTACTCACTCACACTGGCCCAAGTAATTAAACACCCCTGAAAACAATGCTCCCGATCCTTGTCCGGAATCTCGGTTGCAGGACACACTTTTTCACTTCCACACTCCTGCTAGTCCACAATAAGTCCTGTCAGACATGAGAAAAGATTACAATGTTTATTTTAACAATTGTTCTCTGGTATGCAGTATATGTACCACAATAAGTGAGAAAATGCCTAACAAACATACGGTCAGTATAGTAAGTAGTCCATAAATCATAAAAGGAGCT
Organism: Lissotriton vulgaris; assembly: GCF_964263255.1. Lineage (NCBI taxonomy): Eukaryota > Metazoa > Chordata > Amphibia > Caudata > Salamandridae > Lissotriton > Lissotriton vulgaris. The sequence continues at coordinate 1,768,061,225 of NC_141687.1, forward strand.
GTAATTGTATAAGACAGGGTAGCCTCACCATCTTCCCATTCTACAAAAGCAAAACGATTATGTATCAGAAGATCTCCGGGTGTTCGAAGCAGACCTTGTACCTTAGTATACACAGATGAAAGTTCTACTTCTCAGGTGCCGTCACGATCTCTTCCCTGGAAAGATCCCTCTAAAAGTGTGGTATCTATCTGTGCACATTTATATGACAAAGTACATGTTCCCAAACAGCTGCTGCATTTGCGTGTATTGTCTGGGTGCTGGAGCCTGACCAGAAAAGAATAACCAGGTGTATTGTTCTTTGACCTGGTCTATGGTGTTCAGACTAAATCCCAGGAAAGAACAGAACGCAAAAATAGCAGGTTCTGTGTTAAAGTACAGTGTGGCACAAAGCAAAATAAGTTTGTATAAGAACTTATGCAAAGCAGAGGGCAGTCTGCAGCATGCTCATACCAACATAGAGGAACCGATACTGGGCCTGGAAGACAGACGTTGGCGCACAGCTGCTAAGTGGTGTCGGTATGGGCAGCACAGCAAACCTACCTTCCTCTGCTCGCCTCGATAGATCTCCACCAAAGCGATCCTTCATGGGGGCCATAGGGCATTGCAGCACCAGCCCTACGAGGAGCATGCCCAATAATGAAGCGTGACACCCCCAGGGATGGGTGAGGGCACCAACAAGTAATCCTTAGAAATCCTACTTCTCTGTACCACCTAATTTTCTTTTCCTGAAAGGGACTGTACCTCCCTAATTTGTGTTATTAACAATTCCAGAGCCTGGGTACTGGACCTTTTTTTGTCTCTTAGCTCCCCAACCCCCTCTTTTTTGTTTAAAAACCTATTCTGTCATCCGAAGGGCACATCAAACCTGTTGCTGTTTTAGTGTCCATCTTAAAATTACATCACCTAAGTTTCCTCACATGTGCCTTAGATGTTGTGTAGAAGAATTTGTACATACATTATTTGCAACATTCCTGCCTATATTTGTCGTGCATTTACTGAAGCCTACTTTTTCTTTAGTCTTTTTGATGAGCATAATGCAAAGAGAAATTCACTGAGCCCTTAACTGAACACATTTTTACTCAATGTGCAATCAAGAATTCTGCTGGGAAATATCAATATTCTTTGGGAGATTAGCTATTCTTTTCCATTTACTCTCTTTCTGCGAACATGCTTGCTTAGACATCTTGGGTAACTCCAACCAAATCTTTTTTTGTCAAGTCAAAGACTGTTAAACTATTGTTGATCAATTGAATGTGAAGAAACTTATGCTCTCAAGACTATGATGCTACTTTTCAATTTGACAAGGTTGCCGCTACTGCTATTATTTTACATTTGCAAACTTTCTCTTGTATCCTGTGTTATTCAATTTACTCATTTTAACTGATTTATCTGTGAACCTTACATGGTCAGTTGCTCTGCTATTTGCACCCTGGACTTAACTTAACTTGCACAATTACTCCTGGAGGGCACATTCCACAGACTTCCAATATTTCCTCACTTCCGGGACAGGCAGACACTTCCGGGCGGTGCGGGCTAGTTTTCCCGCTACACACCCTACCTACAGACTTGCCTTTGGCAGATGTGCCAAAGGCAAGCCTGTCTGCACCCGTCCGCGTCTGGACCACGTCCAGCGCCAGAACACCTGGGGGTTTTCCCTCTCGAAGCAAGTTCTATTTTTAAATACTCTTGGGAGGAACTTCTCAGGCTAAATAAGGCTGATATAAACTTGTCCTGCCAGATGTAAACTGCATCTTAGCTTCAATAAAGTTACGGTTACAATCCCCCAGCACAATCAATCGTAAAAAGGAACCACAAACGTATTCTCGGGGATGCTGATCAATACATGATCACTACCAAAACACAACACTAATGTTGCAGAAATGGTTGGCTCGTTGTAAGATAAAACATCCAGGAATCAGGTAAGAGTTAGTTTTATTTCAGCAGTGTCACAGCGCAACCGCTAAGTCCAATGACAAGGCAATAACTGTCACACCAAGAACATGGAACATGGAACACAAGAAGTACACGCATGTACTTGGTTCCAGTTCCAGTGAAATAAATAATAAAAGAAAACAAAGAATGTAACACATCTTATCCCTAACAGAAATAGAAGATGTAAGGAAAGAACAAAATAGAAAATACAGCAAACAGTATGACAAAAATCTGGCAGGTAATACAATTGGTCTATAGTTACTTTTAACTCTGGAAGCTATAGACTGTGAACAATATAAACTCTGCTGAACATCTTCATGATGATACTTGCATGATTTTAGAAATTTGCACTTGGCAACTCTTCTCATGTTCAAAACTCTTCCATCTTGAGTAATAACTGAATTTTTACACACTTTACAATTTTAATGGGATTACTACATTTGGAAGTACCTTTGGATGGAAAACCAGATTTTTAGATTCTTACCCACTCTCCCACCTCTAAATTAGGAACCTTCACATTCATGTTACAATCAAATAACTTCGTCATCTTGTCCTGTTTAATCTCCACACGTTTAGCAACTTGACCAACGTCAATATGATCAACATCTTTGTTAATTTTTTTGACCCACCAAGGACATATGTCTGTTATGGGTTCCCTCCCTTTAAGAAGTCTGACATGAATTACCTCAGTAACTTAATGAGGTGTAACACGGTACATCCACAACCTTTTTCTCACAACATCTCTCCGAAACTTACCTGACCTACAAGCAAATTCAACACAATCTTTAAGAACACGATTAAATCGCTCAACTTGACCATTCTCTCTTGGCTCATAAAGAGAAGTAGTCAGATGCTTAATACCACACATACAAAGAAAATCTTCCATATTTTGTGAAATGAGCTGAACTCAATTGTCTGTAACTAGTATTTCAGGAGAACCCTCCCATGCGAAAACCTCCTTAAAGAAGGAAATGATGACTTGGGTGGCAGCATTCATGACAAATTTTACTTCTGGCCATTTTGAGTGGTAATCTATCATCACTAAGGCAAAACGAGCATTGTAGGGAAGATGATTAAATGGACCAGAAATATCGTAAGCCATCTTCTGCCATGGAAACTCAGGCCAGGGAACTAGTTTAAGGGGACCAGAAGAAACTCTAATCATCTTATTGCTGCGTATAAATTCGGGACACTCCCTAACAGTTCTATCAACTACTTTGTTAAGACCAGGCCACCAAAAATTTGCCCTGATGAGACGTTTCATAGAGGACATGTCTAAATGTGCAAGAGCCAAAATGTTCTCTTGTAAGGAGACGTGAGGAATGCGCTTTTCCCCTTTAAAAAGTAAACCACCAATTGCTTCAATTTCTGTTGATACTTGACAGAAGGGAGCAAAACCTGGTGTGGTGGTTTTATCCTTGGGCCAACCTTTTTCCAAACAACCAAATATAAATTGAGACACAGTATCCTTCTCCATTTCAGACATCCATTCAGAATCAGATAACCCAATAAATTCATCTGAAATAAAATCTTTTAACTGTAGTCACAATGTCTACATCTTGTTAATCTGAACTCGTACTCCCATCAAAACAAGGCAATCTAGAAAGGAAGTCCGCAGTAACATTACTTTTCCCAGGAACATACATTACTTCAAAATCATATTCTTGTAGTTTGGAAGTGAGGCGGGAAATACGAGCGGTAGAATTCCATCCTCCACCAGGAGATAAAATTCCAACATGCGGTTTGTGATCGGGTTTAAAAATAAATCTATTCCCCCACACATGGTTGCAAAAATGCTCTACGGCCCAGATACACGCCAATAACTCTCTCTCAATAACAGAATATTTTCTTTCGATAGCAGATAAGGTCCTAGAGGTGAAAGCAGCACACCATTCATCTCTGCCTGAGCATTGACTCAAAACACTGCCTAGCCCATAACAGCTGGCATCAACAGTAATGATGCATTTTTTGTCAAGACAAAAGGATTTTAAGGTGGTAGTGTAGGAGAGTAGGGTCTGCTATCCTATGGTCACCCCAAATTTTTACTTTTCGCTTTTCTGGTGTATGACTTAATGTGACTGTGGGCCTGCCAATCAGACCCACAGCCTGCTGTTCTCTCTCTAAATTTATGCCAATGCACTTTGGTGCCTTACCAATTGGAACATGGATCAACTTGTGAGCCCCTGTACAGTGTACCCTAGGTACCCAGGGCATAGGTGCATCCAAGGCCTACCAGGGGTTGCAGCACGTATTGTGCCACCCCTGGCCTGGCCTTACTATTTGACGCAACTGGCTGATCACTCAGCTGGGGCAAGGTGGTGTAATCACCCCTTGCTTTAGGTATAGTATCTCTATATCTAACACATACAAGGACACACAGTAACCTATAAGTCACTCCTATGGCAGGCCTTATCAATCCTGGAGGCAGAGTGCTTGGTTATGTGTGAGATGGTGCTCTAGCATGAGCTGAGCCTGTCTGCAGCTTTCGGAACCATGTCCTTTAGCTGTTTCCTGATAGCGTCATACCATATACTCTTAAGTGCATTATGAACCTCGCAGTTAAATGGTAACTCTGGTTTGACATTATCAAAACATGTCGAGTAAGGTGTCATACGAATTGGAATACTACCCCCTCGCCAATTCTGGCGACAGGGGTAGCATTCCACCCTTCTAGAGGGACACCACATGTACAGAACCTGAACCCTGGTTAAAGTTAAACAGAGCCTAAGCATCACAAAATGGATGCTGCCACCACAGACACAAGTCTGACCTCCTGCTGCTGGGAGTCCTTCCAGCGAGGCAGGCTTGGACAAAGGGTGTCCTGCCTTGGGAGGTGCTAGCACCACCCCAGACAGGATTTTGTGTATCTGGTTAGGTAGGGCTGAATGGAATCAGACATGCCCGGGGCACACAAGGTGTCCCGGTGCATAGGCCAGTTCAAACCGGTGCTGGGGCACTCCAGCCCCAGCTCTGGCCTGAAACTATACAAAGGAAAGAGGGTGTAACCTCCCCCCTTCCTGGTCCCACCCATAGGAGGGACCTAGTAGGTAGTCCAGCCCCTAGATTTGGCTTAAAAGTACCAAGACGTCAGATTACCCTGAAATTCGACTACAAGAAGTAGAAACTCTGGACCTTTGACGTTCTGCTGCTCAGAAGACTGAAGAATCTCCCTTGTGGCCAAGGAGTGGCCACCCTGTGAACACAGGTACCATCCAGCAATCAACGACTGCTTTGCCGCCACCGGAGCCCAGAGCCTGACAAGAACCAGACTCCCAGACATCTAATAGCCCGATCCACAGTCCCTGCTAAGCTGAGACGAGTGGAGGCGACCTGAGACGTGGGACCGGACCTCTTGAAAAGTCCACGAGAAGCTGACTGCGCAGCACCTGAGGCACCCTCATCGCTGTGCTTGGGGTCTTGAGCAGCCCCACCACCGAGCTACATTTGCACCAAGGACCAGCCCTCCAACTCTCACGAGATCTGCGTGGGGCCCTTCTGCTTTGTTCCACTCGACGCGCCTATCCGGTTACTAGTCCGTTGGCTAGTGGCCATTTTGGTGACCAAACAACAACTTTCCAACGCTGGTCTGGTTGCTCCAGACTGGTCCTTGCTCCTCCCATAAGCAGCAACCCCTCTGACCTTGCTGGTTCGAGTGAGAAGCCTTTTCTGTTTCCTGCGTGGCTTGCATTAGCCAAGGCATATTTGCTCCAATCAAGAAGCCGACTCCGCCATCAACTAGAGCCTACGTGGGACAGCTCGTGAGTGACTCCTGGAAGTCGTCATCGTCGCCTAGTCCACGCTGCTGAAGAGACAAGCTTCACGATATCACCTGTTGGCACCTGACAACGCCTGGTTCCTTCCTGGTTCCACGCCGGTCACAGGCTAGTGACTGTGAACATTGTCCCCTCTGCTTTCAGGTCTTCACCACTTCAGATCCACCCTTGGAACCACCGGAACTCTTCACATCAGGCCGCCTGCAGCATCTTCATCTCCAAGCTCCATTGAACAGCACGACGAAACCCGACACCCTTTGGCACCACTGCACCCGCTTCCTGTGGGTGAGGTAACGCTGGAACTCCGGTGCTCCCGTGTAGGTTTACACTCCTAGTGTCCTAGTCTAAAGTGCCTAAGTTCTAGACCATCCGGAAGACTTCCTTTCCTTAAACTTTGTGACTTTTACGCACCGATTGCTTTCAATGAGTGCATGTGTGTACCTTTAAACACTGCAACCAGATCCCGTGGGCCTCCTAGTTCCTAACTATTGTTATCACAGCGTAGCCCCAGCGATTCCTAAAGGCCCTAGGCCTTTCCATTGTACGACTTGTCGTTCTTATACCACTTACTTAGTATATGGTTTGAGGGGCCACCAGGGCCTATCCATATTTTGTGCAACTTTGTATATCTATCGATTGAATTTTTTTAACGTGTTTGCTTCTGTGCTCATAAAGAGTTCAGGGCACTATTTGTACTAATAAATACATATATATTTTTGAATATATATCCTCTGTGGTGTCCTTTCACTTGGTGTTCAAGGGGGTTACATGTGGTAATACAGCGGGCTTCACATGCCAAAAGAGTTTAGCCTAAGTCTGCTTTGTCCACGCTACCACTAGGATAGCTGGTCTATAAGGTTGACTTACAACCAATCACCATAAGGGTTGTTTGGAATGATACAAGGTGGTCGCTAGAACTAGTGAACATCATATAACAGGCCAACTTCTCACTTTGGTGGCAGCGGTGGGATTTGAGCTTGCTGTTGTTGTACCATTGTAATCTTTGCCAATACCTTGTGAAAGATCATACAGGTACTTATAGGTACATATAAAAAACAAGATAGTATATTTAAGTTCTACTGAACTTAGTGTTGTAGAGGATAGGGCTTAGCACACCCTGACTACTACTACCAGAGAAGGTTTAGTAGGAGAACACATAGAGTAGGTAGATTGCAACACATCCACCTCACTAGAGCAAATGGCTGGCTTAGAAGGAGCCAGTGGAATTCCAACTGTGAAGGGTGACCAACCCCAGGCACCATCCGGTAGCTGATAGCAGTGGAGGTGTCAGGGTGACGCTGCGACAAATGAGTGACTTATCATGGTCATCATTCAAATTTAAGAAAAGTTTATTCTACCTCCACGAAGCAAGATTTGTAATTGATTAAGTCTATCTTCTTTCACTCTGAACTATTACTCTGGATGTCACTGCTCTTCATGAATATATACCAGTGAACCTGACTATAAGGATTGTGTCCCTAAGATATATCTTTTTTGGGACTCATATTACTGGTGTGACCTTAGAACTCTGCTTCATCTGCATTAGATAACAAGATTCGTGGTATTCAATATCAGTGCATTATTTCCGTCTTCTTGGCCTTGGAAAAAGTCTCCAAAGAGACGAAACACGTGTCGGCAGGACAAGCTGGAAATATTTTTAATGTTTATGTAATAAAGATTTGAAGTCTAGCGCTTGGCTCTGGATCCGTACTTTGGAAGTCCATTTCCTATCAATGAACTGTATTCTGTAAACTTGTGATAATTACTTGGATCATTACATATCTTGTGAGAGTGCTTGATTAATGCCTGTTCTTTCTTTGGTACCATCCAGATTTGCTTTTCTCACCTTTCAGGAGTTGGGAAATTTGTGTTCAACTAGGAAGCTGAAACAAGGGTCAAACCCTACCACTCAGCAACTCCTAGAGCTCTTAGAACAGTCTGAGGCTCTAAAAACCTCTGAGCCAGTCCCTAAGGATGATGAAGAGGTCCTGACTCCAACAGAAGAAGCTAGGAATCCCCTTGTCCTAATCTAGGATGATGACAGTAGTAACCATGATGATGATAATGATGATTCAGATCAGGTAGGGGAAGAGTCTGATGGAGGAAGGTATAGCCAGGGTACAGTCAGGAGGCTTAGCCAGGCTAACCTAAGTCACCTTGGAGCTGAAGATGGGCCAGCCCCATTCAGGCCTCCAAGTAGACTTAACCAGGGGTATAGGAGAAACAGGAATCACTCAAGTGACTCCCAGCACTCCAATGCCTCCAATGGCCCTAGAGTCCCTACTCCGAGAGGGATGACTTCCCCTCAGATGAGAGAACATGAGGCCAAAATGAAAGAAGCTGCTCTTAGGATTCAAATACAGGAACTTGAGGTTGCCTTGGCCAAAGAGAAGCTTGCTTGTGCTAGAGAGCATAGAGAGACTGGGTTAGAACCCAGTGGTGGCAGCAATATCCCTAAAGATAAAGATAGGTCCTATGAGAATAGAAACCTGAGCAAGATTGTGCCCCCCTACAAAGCAGGGGATGACACCCACAAGTGGATAACTGCTTTGAGAGGGCCTGCAAGGTACAGCAGGTACCCCAAAGTCAGTGGGCAGCAATCTTATGGCTCTCCTTTTCAGAAAAAGGTAGAGACAAGCTCCTCACAGTTAGTGATGAGGATGCTAACAACTACTCTGTCCCGAAGAGTTCTCTGATTGATGGGTTTGGCTTACCCACTGAGCAATATAGGTTGTTGTTCAGAGAGACCCAGAAGACACAGACTCAGGACTGGACTGACTTTGTTGATTGTGCCACTAAGGCTCTGGAGGGCTGGTTACTGGGAAGTAAAGTCACTGACTATACAGGATTGTACAATCTTTTAATGAGAGAACAGATTCTAAATAATTGTCAGAACCAGCAGTTGCATCAACACCTGATTGACTCAGATCTGACCTCTCCCCAAGAATTGGGAAATAAGGCAGACAAATGGGTTGGAACCAGGGTTAAGCAGAAAAACCAGGGCCATGGGGGTGATCAGAAGAAAGCAGACCAGAAGGGTGGGGAGCAGAAACCAAAAGACCAGAAGTCTTCTACAGGGCCCCAACAAACCACAGAGGGGGGGGTCCCAAACTTCCAAAAAGAAGAAGAATGATGGCCAAAGGAAACAATGGTGTTCTACATGTAAGAACACTAGTCACTGGACCAGTGACTGTAGAAAAACTGGAGTCCCTAATAAAGTGGCTCAAGCCTATAGAAACACCTGTGCCAGTGTCACCATGGTGACACCAGCATTTGTGGACCCTCGACAGATTGTACTAGGTGATAATTACCTAGTGACCAACACCAGCAATGTCACTACTACAAATAGTGTGGCTGTTGTTAATTTCTCCTGGAGAGGGGTAACTGGCCTAAAAAGGGTTGTGGTAAGTGCAGACCTTCCAGTTGAATGTTGGGCAATGACCTAGAATCCTCACTATGGTCAGAAGTGAAATGAAATGAAATAAAAATGCATTTTATATAGCGCGAAATAGTTGCCCGGAGGCGTCCAAGTGCTGAAATTGCAAAAAGTTCTAGGCAGCAGACCAATTGGCACAGAAAGAGAGGAATGTTTATTTATTAAACAGGAAAGTTTTCAGGTGCTTCCTGAAGGAGGTCAAATCCGGATTAGACCTTAGTTGAAGGGGTAAGCTGTTCCACAGCTTAGCGGCGTTCAGGGTGAAAGAACCGCCTCCTGATCTAGCCCGGTTGACTTTGGGCACCGTAGCAAGGAACGTGCTGGCTGAGCGCAATTGTCTGCTAGAGAGGTAAGGGGTAATTAGAGGACGATTGATCAGAGGGCCAGTTGCCCAGAATGACTGGTGGGCGATACAAAGGGATTTAAAAGCAATACTGTGTCTAACAGGAAGCCAGTGCAGTCTTGTTAGTCCAGGTTTAGCGGAGGACCTACGAGGAATTTGAAGCAGGGTCCGGGCTGCACAATTCTGGATCACAGGACTCAAGTGGAGAACAGGACTCATGCTGAGATGTTGGGGGATTTCATCACATGTCCTTGCTGTGACCAGGTCACAGGCCAAAAAGTGCCTCACTGAACCTCAGGTCTTGGATCCTGGAACAATGGACCAAGCACCTACCAAGAGAAAGAGCAGTAGGGTTAAGGCAGTGCCTTCCCTCCTACCTACAAATGATGGTCAGCCTTCACAGGAAGCTGATTGTGAGACCCCTGAAGGAACTGTCCCAGAAGAGCTTGAACCTGACCAGGTTGAGTTTCTTGGGGCAGGGGGACCTTCAAGGGCAGACTTGAGGCAGGCACAGTTAGACTGCCCCTCTCTTGAACCCCTAAGACATCAAGCTGCTGCTGGGAATGCTCAAGGTACCCATAAAGTATATTGTGATGAAGGGCTCCTTTATTCAGAGGGTAGAGGCCCCAAGCCTGGTACAGCCAGGAGGTTGTTCATACCTCTGAAATTTAGGGGCTTCCTTTTAACCTTGGCCCATGATATTCCCTTAGAGGACACCTAAGCCAGAACAAGACTTGGGGCAGGCTTGTGCCTCACTTTCACTGGCCTCACATGTCTGAAGATACAAAGGAGTTTTGTCGCTCCTGTGTGACCTGCCAAGCCAGTGGCAAAGCAGGTGGCACAACAAAGGCCCCCCTGATACCACTACCTGTGGTGGGGGTACCCTTTGAAAGAGTGGGAATTGACATTGTTAGACCAATGGATCCCCCCACAGCATCTGGGCACAGATTGATACTGGTGGTAGTGGATCATGCCACCAGGTATCCAGAGGCGATTCCCCTAAGGACCACAACAGCACCTGTTGTGGCAAGAGCCCCCCCTGGAAGTATTCTCAAGAGTGGGATTTCCAAAGGAGGTAGTATCTGACAGGGGTGAAAACTTCATGTCACGATACTTAACAGCAATGTGGAAGGAGTGTCGTGTTAACTACAAATTCACCACACCCTATCATCCACAATGTAATGGACTTGTTGAAAGGTTTAACAAGACCATGAAGGGTATGATTAAAGGGTTACCTGAAAAGCTTAGGCGAAGATGGGACATCCTTCTACCCTGCCTTCTGTTTGCTTACAGAGAGGTTAAACAGAAGGGGGTTGGCTACAGCCCTTTTGAGCTTCTGTTTGGGCATCCTGGGAACCCTTATTTCTGGTGAAGGAAGGATGGGAGTTACCTCTCAAACAACCTAAACAGGATATAGTGGATTATGTACTTGGTCTCCGCTGCAGGATGGCTGAGTACATGAAGAAGGCCACTAAAAACCTTGAGGCTAGCCAGGAACTCCAAAATGCCTGGTATGACCTAAAGGCTGTCTTGATTATCAGCCAGGACAGAAGGTGTGGGTGCTAGAGCCTTTGGCCCCAGCAGCCCTCCAAGACAAATGGTCAGGACCCCACACAATTGTTGAAAAGAAGGGGAAGGTTACCTACTTGGTGGACCTAGGCAATCCCAAGAGCCCCCACAGGGTGCTCCATGTCAACAGACTAAAGGCATATGTCGACAGGGAAGACATGGGCTTGCTCATGGCTACAGATGAGGGGTAGGAGGAAGAGAGTGACCCTCTCCCAGACCTGCTGTCTCAGAACCCTGAAGGTGGGTCAGTTGAGGGTGTGGCCTTAGGTGGCAACCTCACTGACCAACAGCAAAATGACTGCAGACAAGTCTTACAGTCATTCAGACATATGTTCTCATTGATACCCAGTCAGACTAACTGGTGTACCCATGTGGTGGACACTGGTGACAGTCTTCATGTGAAAAGCAAGATTTACAGGCAACCTGACCACGTCAGGGACTGTATACAGACTGCGGTGTAGAAAATGCTATATTTAGGTGTTATTGAGCCTGCAGAGAGCCCGTGGGCTAGCCCAGTGGTTCTGGTCCCCAAACCTCACACACAAGATGGCAAGAGAGATGAGGTTCTGTGTGGATTACAGAGGACTCAATGCGGTCACCAGGACAGATGCACACCCAATTCCAAGGGCAGATGAGCTCATTGATAGACTGGCTTCAGCCACGTTTTTGAGCACATTTGATTTGACAGCTGGCTATTGGCAAATTAGATTAGCTGAGGAGTCTAAGGCCAAGACAGCATTCTGAACCCCAGGAGGTCATTACCAATTTGTGGTGATGCTCTTTGGTCTGAAGAATGCACCTGCCACTTTTCAAAGGTTGGTGAACCAAGTCCAGCTGTCTTTAGCTCCACCTGGGAGGATCACCTGATCCACCTGAGGAAAGTACTCGAGGCTCTGCAAAAGGCAGGCCTCACTATCAATGCTACTAAGTGCCAGATAGGGCAGAGTAAAGTGTATACCTGGGCCACCTTGTAGGTGGAGGACAGGTTCAACCACTGGAGAGTAAGATCCAGACCATCAAGGACTGGGCTCCTCCAACTATCCAGACTCAGGTCAGAGCTTTCTTAGGCCTGACTGGGTACTACAGAAAGTTTAAGAACTATGGGTCCAATGTGACTCCTCTTAATGACTTGACATCCAAGAAGATGCCCAAAAAGATTCGGTGGACAGGAAACTGTCAAAAGGCATTTAATGACCTGAAGCAGGCCATGTGCTCTGCACCTATCTTGAAGAGTCCTGACTACTCCAGAGAGTTCATTGTCCAAACAGATGCTTCTGAGTTGGGGGTGGGAGCTGTGCTTTCACAACTTAATGTAGATGGTCAAGACCAGCCCATTGCGTTCATTAGCAGAAGGCTGACCCCTAGAGAGAAAAGTTGGTCAGCCATTGAGAGGGAGGCCTTTGCTGTGGTGTGGGCCCTGAAGAAGTTGAGACCATACTTATTTGGAACTCACTTCAAGATTCAGACCGACCATAAGCCCCTCTTGTGGCTAATTCAGATGAAGGGTGAAAACCCCAAACTACTCAGGTGGTCCATTTCCCTACAGAGGATGGAATTTACAGTGGAGCACCGCCCAGGGACTGACCATGGTAATGCAGATGGTCTCTCCAGGTATTTCCACTTAGAACAAGAAGACACAACTGGTCACGGTTAGTCTATTGTCTTGCGTTTGCGGGGGGGGGGGGGTTGTGGAAGAGAGTAGGGTCTGCTATCCTATGGTCACCCCAAATGTTTGCTTTTCGCTTCACTGGTTTATGACTTAATGTGGCTGTGGGCCTGCCAATCAGACCCTCAGCCTGCTGTTCTCTCTCTAAATTTATGCCAAGGCACTTTAGGTGCCTTACCAATTGGAACATGGATCACCTTGTGAGCCCCTGTACAGTGTACCCTAGGTACCCAGGGCATAGGTGCATCCAAGGCCTACCAGGGGCTGCAGCACGTATTGTGCCACCCCTGGCCTGGCCTTACTATTTGACACAACTGGCTGATCACTCAGCTGGGGCAAGGTGGTGTTATCACCCCTTGCTTTAGGTATTGTATCTCTATATCTAACACATACAAGGACACACAGTAACATATAAGTCACTCCTATGGCAGGCCTTATCAATCCTGGAGGCAGAGTGCTTGGTTATATGTGAGATGATGCTCTAGCATGAGCTGAGCCTGTCTGCAGCTTTCGGAACCATATCCTTGAGCTGTTTCCTGATAGCGTCATACCATATACTCTTAAGCGCATTATGAATCTCGCGGTTAAATGCTAACTCTGGTTTGACATTATCAAAACATGTCGAGTAAGGTGTCATACAAATTGGAATACTACCCCCTCGCCAATTCTGGTGACGGGGGTAGCATTCCACCCTTCTAGAGGGACACGACATGTACAGAACCTGAACCCCGGTTAAAGTTGAACAGAGCCTCAGCATCACAAAATGGATGCTGCCACCACAGACACAAGTCTGACTTCCTGCTGCTGGGAGTCCTTCCAGCAAGGGAGGCTTGGACAAAGGGTTTCCTGCCTTTGGAGGTGCTAGCACCACCCCAGACACGATTTTGTGTATCTGGTTAGGTAGGGCTGAATGGAATCAGACATGCCCGAGGCACACAAGGTGTCCCCGTGCATAGGCCAGTTCAAGCTGGGGCACTCCAGCCCCAGCTCTGGCGCGAAACTGGACAAAGGAAAGGGGGTGTAACCACCCCCCTTCCTGGTCCCACCCATAGGAGGGACCTAGTAGGTAGTCCAGCCCCTAGATGTGGCTTAAAAGTAGGAGCTGAGTCCCAAGACGTCAGATTACCCTGAAATTCGACTACAAGAAGAAACTATGGACCTTCGACGTTCTGCTGCTCAGAAGACTGAAGAATCTCCCTTGTGGCCAAGGAGTGGCCACCCTGTGAACACAGGCACCATCCAGCAATCAACGACTGATTTTCCGCCTCCCAGACATCTAATAGCCCGATCCACAGTCCCTGCTAAGCTGAGATGAGAGGAGGCGACCTGAGACATGGGACCGGACCTCTTGAAAAGTCCACGAGAAGCTGACTGCGCAGCACCTTAGGTACCCTCATCGCTGTGCTTGGGGTCCTGAGAAGCCCCACCACCAAGCTACATTTGCACCAAGGACCAGCCCTCCAACTCTCACGAGATCTACGTGGGGCCCTTCTGCTTTGTTCCACTCAACGCACCTATCCGGTTACTAGTCCGTTGGCTAGTAGTCATTTTGGCGACCAAACGACAACTTTCCAGCGCTGGTCTGGTTGCTACAGACTGACCCTTGCTGCTCCCAAAAGCAGCAACCCCTCTGACCTTGCTGGTTAGAGTGAGAAGCCTTCTCTGTTTCCTGCGTGGCTTGCATTAGCCAAGGCCTGTTTGCTCCAATCAAGAAGCTGACTCCGCCATCAACTAGAGCCTACGTGGGAAGCTTGTGAGTGACTCCTGGACGTCGTCATTGTCGCCTAGTCCACCCTGCTGAAGAGAGAAGCTTCACAACATCACCTGTTGGCACCAGACAAAGCCTGGTTCCTTCCTCGTTCCATGCCGGTCACTGGCTAGTGTCTGTGAACATTGTCCCTTCTGCTTTCAGGTCTTCACCACTTCAGATCCACCCTTGGATCCACCGGAACTCTTCACATCATGCCGCCTGCAGCATCTTCATCTCCAGGCTCCATTGAACAGCACAACGAAACCCAACACTTTTTGGCACCACTGCACCCGCTTCCTCTGGGTGAGGTAACTCTGGCACTCCGGTGCTCCCGTGTAGGTTTACACTCCTAGTGTCCTAGTCTAAAGTGCCTAAGTTCTAGACCATCCGGAAGACTTCCTTTCCTTTAACTTTGTGACTTTTACGCACCCATTGCTACCAATGAGTGCATGCGTGTACCTTTAAACACTGCAACCAGATCCCGTGGGCCTCCTAGTTCCTAACTATTGTTATCACAGCGTAGCCCCAGCGATTCCCAAGGCCCTATGCCTTTCCATTGTTCGACTCGTGGTTCTTATACCACTTACTTAGTATATGGTTTGAAGGGCCACCAGGGCCTATCCATATTTTGTGCAACTTTGTATATCTATCGATTGAATTGTTTTAACGTGTTTGCTTCTATGCTCATAAAGAGTTCAGGGGACTATTTGTAGTAATAAATACATATATATTTTTTAATATATATCCTGTGTGGTGTCCTTTCACTTGGTGTTCAAGGGGGTTACATATGGCAATACAGCTGGCTTCACATGCCAAAAGAGTTTAGCCTAAGACTGCTTTGTCCATGCTACCACTAGGATAGCTGGTCTATAAGGTTGACTTGCAACCAATCACCATAAGGGTTGTTTGGAGTGATACCAGGTGGTCACTAGAACTAGTGAACATCATATATCAGGCCAACTTCTCACAGGTAGCATTTACAATCTCATTTTTTATCTGTTGAAAAGCTGCTTCTTGTCTGTCAGACTATACAAAATCAGAGGATTTCCTAGTTAATTCGCTGAGAGGCTCCATTTTGGTGGCAAAGTTCTGAATGAACTTGCTAGAATATTCTCATAATTCAGCGAAAGAGAGAAGTTTCTCTGTTTTCTGGTGAAGGTGCTTTCACAATAGCGTCAACTAAAGACTTCTTAGGTACTAAACCCTCACCAGAAAGAGTGTGGCCTAAATATTCTACAGACTTGCAGAAAATTTTGCATTTCTTAGATTTAAGCGTTAACCCACTCTCACTCAGCCTTCCACAAACTTCTTTAAAATGAAGGAGATGGTCATTCTCACTTTTAGAAAAAATAAGGATGTCATCCTGGAAGCACTTGGCGAACATACTGACATCTCTAAAGATGTGGTACGTAGCTCTCTGAAAAACAGAGGCTGCCGATGCTAACCAGAAAGTAATCCTTTTGAACTGGAATAGTGCATGGGGAGTAATAAAGGCAGTGAAATGTTAGAATCTTCTGTTAATTCAATTTGGTGGTATGCAGAGCATAGATCAAGAGTCGAAAATATGCATGCACCTTCTAACATGCACACCATCTCGTTAATATTCGGCATAGCATGACATTCAGTAACTAAATTTGCATTCAATCCGGTTTCTGTGCCAAAACAATGGGCGAAACCCATTCTGAAGATTCAATCTCTTCGATAATCCCTCCTTTGACTATCTCATCTAACATTGATTGAAGTTCTGCTCTAATGCCTATTGGCACTCCTCTAAGTTTTTGTTTGACTGGAATAGTTTTCTCTGACTTTTATCCTGTGACTGAAACCCTTGAGCTTACCTAGTTTTTCAGTGAACACATCAGGAAATAGTAAGGTAAATTTCTCCACATTGTCATCAGTGATAGTGAATTTTTTTTGTTTTTGTTGTTTTTATTAAGAACAATAATAGGGCTTCTGATAGACAAGTGGTACATAAAGCATGAAAGGCAGTTCAATGTAAAGGGCAGTGTCAGTACAATTTGTAAAATTTTCAAATAACATTGCTTCAAATCCATCGGCACATTCCCATAGCCCCCCACCCCTCTAGTCTAAAATTCAGAATCACTTTCCTCATCTGGCCTCGGTGGATCGCACAGATGACCCCTGTATTTATTCCAGGCACCCCAAATCTTATCCCATTTTCGGTGACAACTCTGGTGCAGGTATACCACTTTCTATGCCAGCATGGGCGCATCTAAATCTGCGCACCAGTCTCTCAACGTGGGTACCTCCTCAGCACCCCAGTATTTGGCGATATTTTGCTTGGCAAACATTATACCCAACGTCACCCAGTCTTGAGCAGGGGTGGGTAAGTTCAGTCGGGTCCGAGATGTTTAATAAACAACACTGTGGTTCAGGTAACACAGATGCATGCAACACCTGCAACATCGTCCTCATGACCTTAGCCCAGTATGCAGCGACCCAGGGGCATTGCCATATGGTATGGAAGAATGTTCCCGCCTCCCTGCAGCCCCTCAGACAAAAGCGGTGTGTGGCGCGTCCTATGGTGTGCAGAGTAGTCCTAGTGTAGTACACACAATGGAGTATTTTTAACTGTATCAGGCGGAGTCTAGAGGGTATGGCCACTTCTCTCGGGGAAGATAGTGCTGTCTGCCAGTCCGCATCGTCAAAGTCCCCCAAGTCTCGAGACCAACTGTGCTTTGATTTCAGGGTGGGATCTGGCAAATTGTTGACTAGCTTGCGATACGTAAAAGACATCGCTTTTTTATGCATATGCTCAGTAAGTAACCTGTCTTCCAACGGAATTGATTCAGGCAAATCAGTATTTGGTGGGATAACCGACCGTAGGGCATGACTGATCTGTAAATACCTAAATCTTTCCGTGGGCGCTAAGTCGTATTGGGATTGAAGCTGGTCAAGTGGTATGATTGCACCCCTCTTCCATAGGTCTACCACCGTGGAGATTCCTATCAGGTCCCATTCTCTAAACCATTAGCTGTTGCGTAGTTTGCCCATTCTGCGTGTGGCCCATAGTGGAGTTATTTGAGTAATTGTGTCCTTGCACTTGAGACGAGTCTGTGCAGCGTACCATATGGCCACTGTGTTTGCTGTTGGGACAAGGAGGGACGATGTGCCCTTTTTGTCATACAGTACCGAAAGAATTCCCACCTCCCCAATCGGTCAGCTTGGAATGCCGGTTCCATTTGTGACGCGTGCAGCCATTGATTTATTATTTTTAAATGGGCAGCCCAGTAATACAACTGGATATCTGGGAGGGCAACACCTCCGTCATACCAGCTCCTAATTAACTTGCCACGTGACATCCGTGCCGTCTTATTACCCCAAAGTAGACCTGAAACTAGGGTATCTATTTGTTTGAAATACTTTACAGGAACAGGGAACAGGGAACAGGGTGTTTTCTAATATATATAACAGCCGTGGAAGTGTCATCCTCTTGTAAAGGGCCGCTTTACCCAGAAGCGTCTAAGGCAGTGTATGCCAGTGCTTTACATTGGACCTGAATCGCTCAAGGGGAGGCTCCAGATTTTTGAGGAGAAAGACACTAGGATTAGGCGTTACCCACACCCCCAAGTATTTAAAGGACTCCTCCGTAACCCTTAGGGGGCATTCCGTCAGAAGTTGTGGAGGTGAGCCTTTGAGGACAAATAAGATCGACGTAGACCCCTTAATGGTATAGCCAGACACCCGTCCGAAAATCTCACAAATATTTAAGAGCACCATGATAGACCGCTCAGGGGAAGTTAAGTATAGAAGGATATCCTCCGCATATAAGGAAATGCGGTCCTCCCACGTTGCAGTCCAGTGTAGCCCCCTAATCATGCAGTCCCATTGGATCCAGGCCGCCAATGGCTCCAATGCCAGAGCAAATAGCAAAGGAGACAATGGGCAGCCCTGCGCGTGCCACGTCCCAGCGCAAAGTCCCTAGAAATATGGCCATTGGCCACCATGTGGGCCAGGGGGCGCGAGTGTAATAATTTCACCCAGGCACAGAACCTGGGACCAAAGCCCAGATGCTTGAGAACTGCGAATAAGTAAGTCCACTCCACCATGTCGAATGCCATTCGAGCATCTAAGGAAAGAATTACTGCTGGTTCTTGGAGACAGGGCATGCGTGCCATAGCAGCGTGGACTCTCTGCAGGTTAAGTGCAGTACTTCTATTGGGCATAAACCCAGATTGATCCAGATGGACAAGTGTTTCGAGGTGCGGGGTTAGTCGGGCAGCTATCATCTTAGCTAAAATCTTTGCTGCAGCGTTAAGCAGAGATATTGGTCGGTAAGAAGAGCATTCATCTGGGGGCTTAGGCACTGTAACTATAGTGGCCCTTCGTTGGTCACGTGGCAGGGCACCGGCCTCCAAGCTGTGCAGAAACATGGTCAAGAGATACGGGGCTGTTGAATCCGACGTGCGCTTGTATAGTTCAATGGGGATGCCATTGGGCCCCCAGCCTTTCTGGACTGCAGAGAATGAATGGCACTAGTCACCTAGTAAATCGTGAAGTCCGCCTCCAGAGTCAATGCTGCTTCCTCTGTAGGAGTCTGCATTTGAATATCTTTTATGTACGTACGAGCTTCCTCTATTGTCATAGGGGAATTAGAGGTATATACCTGCTCAAAACAGTCAGCCAAGTTGCATACTATGCCTTCAGGGGCAGTGACTATGGTACCAGTCGGAGTGTGAAGCTGAGCTATCGTTCTCTGCGTTCTGTCCCTCCTGTCTAACGATGCCAAGAGTTTGCCTGTCTTGTCCCCAACCTCGTATATAGTATGTCTCGTAGCTAGGAGCCGTAGTTTAACCTGCTCGCTCTGGTATTCTTATTCTTTAAGTGAACACAGTGTGAGACGCAGGCTTTGCGCCGTGTCAGGGGAGGGGTTCCGTTCGTGTTGTTCCTGAAGCATTGCCACGTCAGTCTCTAGGGTGTCAAGCTCTCCCTTCGCCTCCCGCCTATAGCCCGTTATAGAAGCGATAGCCTGGCCCCGAACCACTGTCTTATACGCTTCCCACAAAATGCCCGGGGACTGTACAGAGTTTTCATTTTCGTGGAAGTAGTGCTTTGTAGCCCTTACTATGTCTTTACGGATCTTGGGGACTTGTAAATAACCTGGGGCGAAAGAGGAAATACGCTTCCGCGTTTTGATATGCAGTGTCTAAGTCAGGTGCACTGGCGAGTGGTCTGATATGCCTCGAGGGCATATCTCAACAACAGTTATATGGGGGAGGCCTTCTGCAGATAGGAGAAAATAGTCAATATGGGAGAGCCTATTATGCACCCCGATTGATAAGTGTAGCGTAGGTCTGAGGGGTGTCTATATCTCCAGGTGTCAATAAACCCAGTCATGCGGGAACCACCTGCCCCCATGGGCCTACTAGGGTAGCGGTCCCTGGCACCATCAACCACTGCATTAAATCGCCCCCCTATAAGAAGTTCTCCTTCCGGCAGGCTCAATAGGAAGCCTACAGAATGAAGAGCGGGGGATATACACTGACACCATATTGAATGTTTTCCCTTTCCACTGGCATGAGACGGCTGCAAACCGCCCGTGAGTATCTGACCAGGTACGATGTATGATCAACGGGAATTGTTTAGGAACCAAAATGCCCACCCCTCTCGTGCCCGATGTGAACCCAGTGTGTACCAGCATTCGAACCCCTAGCGGTCCATAACTTTGCATGCCGAGCCCACCAGATACTTTCCTTGTAACAGTGCTGGCGCACAGCGCTTCAGATATTGCAGCACTAGGCCTCTTAGTTTTATCCCCCAAACCATGTTCAGGTAAGTATTGTTAAAGGGGACACTAGGGCCATAGCTGGAACATCAGTACCAATTTCGGAGCACATCGACACCGTTTCCCCTGCCATAAACACATCGTTGTAAACCGCTACCAAGGCAGCGCAGCCATACAGCAGCATCATGTACATTAGCCTTAGGGTTTTGCCCTAAATTTAGAACTGAAAAAACATGAACATTATGTAAAGAACCCCCTTCCCCCCTCCCTGCTTGACGGTATTAGAATTGCCCGCCACCCCAACAAAGCAGAGTGCATAATACCCATTCCTGAACGGTGAGGGCGAGAGAAAGTTGCTCCAGTCCTCCACAGAGCCCTTGTACTACATCAATGTCAATGACCCAGCATAACAGTCGAGTGTCATCAGAGAATGAAGACTACAGCAAAGTAGTCCAGTAATTGTCATTAAATCGCAGTCAGGCCAGGCCATCCCTCAAGGAAAACCCTCCCCCCTCCCGTGCCAAACAGTGACCCAGGATGTGTAACTTATACGCAGTATATCCCCTTACACTTCTGGTCAAACCGAGTTACCAAATCTGGTGCATCTCCGTAGGGCCTCAGCCCAGGTAAGTCCCGCAGCTGCTGTGCTGGCCTCCCCTTTTCAATGCGTCCGTAATCTGTGACTCTTATTTTTGCTCGGTCCACAGTGCACTGTCGCTCGTTGCGTTGTTGTTCACGATGATCATTGCGGCCCTGTCTCCCCACCTTTCGCCATCCATCCAGCCAATCCTGGGCCTCGTCAGGTGTGCGGAAGAACCACACCTTTCCTTCATCCTCCCCTCTCAACTTGGCTGGAAATAGCATAGAGTATTTTATCTCCCGCTCACGGAGAGCCTTCTTCACTTCAAGGAACCCCCTGCGTTGTTTCGTGACTCCCGCTGTATAGTCCGGGAAGATTGTTATGTGGACATTCTCGATGGCAATCGGTGGAGCCTTTCTGTCCGCTTGCAAAATGGCATTGCGGTCTCGAAAGTTAAAAATTCTCGCCGGGCGTGGGGGTGCCCCCGGGTTTGGGTCTGCCACCCGGGACCCGGTGAGCCCGCTCCACGGAGAAAGTTTGTTAACCCCCATGGCTGAAGATGAGTCGTTACCCGGTCTTTCACAAAGAGATCAAGGGCCGGCTCCCCCAATTTGTCTGGCACACCAACTAGGCGAATATTGTTCCGCCTTGAGCGCCCTTCCTGATCCTCAAGGCGGGCCTTTAGAAACTTATTGTCCTCTTCCAACTGGTTCACTTGAGGGTGGAAGTGTCCGTAACAAGGGTCGTAGTAGTAGTCTCGGCGTCAGAAATCTTGGAGGACAGTTTATTGAAATATGCCCAGATTAGAGCCAGGTCGACCGCAAGCGTTCCAATACATCAAACTGAATCCTATGACTATAGTACCAACTAAACCACCACCCCATACGACATCAAGGAACTGGAAAAACCTTAACATCCCTGAATTTTCCACAATGTTAACGGAATTACTGCAAAACACCTACTCTGATCCTGACATAGCATCCAATAACTATCTTACACACCTCACCCAGGCATGCAATACTTTCGCCCCCCTCAAAACTTCCAATAGAAATCGTCACACCCCATCAGCACCTTGGTTCTCAGAGGATCTCCGTAGGCAAAAACAACACTGCCGAAACCTAGAAAGGAGATGGCGCAAGCATTATTACCCATCCGACAAATTAATTTATAAATCAGCCTTAACCAATTACAAACAAATGATCTTCACCCATAAGACTAACTATTTTGTGTCACAAATTAACTCCGCACAAAACTCCACTAAACAATTGTTTCAGGTAGTGAACCAGCTTTCCAATCCCCCGGTACCCCCGGAGGATACATCCCAACAACTCTGTGACTCGCTTGCCAAGTTTTTTACAGACAAGGTTATGTCAATCTTTAGCACTTTTTCCCCTTCCACTCATTCTGGTGCATCAACATCTTCGCCTGACCCTTCAAACATCTCAGTCACATTTTCTCATTTTCAAGAAACCTCCCAAGAGTGCATCCAACACCTTATAACCAAAATCAAATCCGGCTCCCCCACTGACCCATGTCCACCTTCCATCCTTAATTCGATCGCACACATTATTACACCAGCAATTGCCAACATCTGTAACACCATGTTCAGTACAGGAATATACCCCTCAGTATGGAAACAAGCAGTCATACGCCCACTTCTTAAAAAGCCTAACCTAGACCCTGGAGATCCAGCTAGCTACAGGCCTATTGCCTGCCTACCCTTTCCGTCTAAGATATTTGAGAGTCTTATGAACACGCAACTCTCCAACTTCATTGAAACCAACGACCTTTTAGATGACACACAATTTGGTTTCAGATAGGCACATGGCACAGAAACAGCACTCATTAAAGCGGCTGATGAGATTAGGTCTACTATGGACAAAGGGGGAGCGGCGGTCCTGATATTATTGGACTTGTCCGCAGCCTTCGACACGGTCGACCACACCACCTTGGTCGACCTTGTCTCTGCCTTGGGGATTACACACAAAGCAAAAAATCTCATCTCTTCATTCCTTGAGAATCGATCCCTAACAGTCAAACTAGGACAATTTTGTTCGCCTACTTTCTCACTTCCATGCGGCGTCCCTCAAGGATCCTCGCTAAGTCCGACACTGTTTAATATATACGTGTCGGACTTGGCGAGGGTAATTAAAGCCCACAATATCAGCCTTACAACCTACGCCGACGACACACAGCTCGTCTTATCTATCCATCAAGATGGTGCTGATGTGGCCGCTAACTTTCAATTAGGCATGTTAGCAATAAGCGATTGGATGGCTGCCAATTGCTTAAAGTTGAATTCCTCCAAGACAGAGATAATGGTCTTCGGTAAACTGGAACCCATCTGGTCTCCCGTTTGGTGGCCTGACAAGCTAGGTCCCCCCCCTACCCCGGTCACCAAGGTGCGGAACTTAGGGGTAATATTTGATGACAAACTGCTATTTACCCACCATGCGAACAATGTGGTGTCCTCTTCATTTTTTACGTTACGGAAAATAAAAAAGCTACTACCTTATATCCCCAGTACTCATGCAAAAACACTCATCACCTCCTTGATTTTTTCACGTATAGATTACTGTAATGCTCTTTTTTTGAATGCACAGGCCAAAATCACTAACAAACTTCAGCTAGTGCAGAATGCGGCAGCCAGAGTCCTTCTCAAGATTCCCAAATTTCAATCCATCTCCTCCCACCTGCAAAACCTTCATTGGCTTTCCATCAAAAACCGCACCAGATTTAAGTCCCTCTGCATAGCATACAAAGCAATCAACAACATAGGTCCTGCTTTTCTCAGAGAGGCCTTTAAACCTAAAAACAACCCTAGAACCCTGCGCTCCTCTTCCTATCATTGTGTTAACATTCCTCGCACCCGAAGAGTTAACTGGGGAGACAGATGCTTTGTCATAGCCACCGCCAAACTTTGGAATTCTCTCCCCACTTAGATCAAAATCAGCCCCACCCTCATGACCTTCAGGAGACAGCTGAAAACGTGGCTTTTCACTCAGTAAATTGCCCTTTCTGTTCAATCACTTTCTGTCTGACTACTTTTGATCTATAGCGCCGAGACACCCACGGGTAGTTGCGCGCTTTAAAAGTCGCATAAATAAATAAATAAATAAATAAATCCTGGTGTCCACTTTATTTAATGTCGCCATTATGTTCTTCAGGGTGATGTCCTGCTCAGCCCCGCCAGGATTCCCCGCGGGCAAAGAAACTTCCTTGTCGTGCGTCTCACCCTGCGATTTGGCGAAGGCATTTTTGTCCAATCTCCCCTGGGTGGCCCCTCTTGAGTTTCTACCACTCATGGCGGGAGCGGAATGGAGAAGTGTTCTTTGGGCAGGACCTCCGTGAGATGTGGCCTTGGGGTAGTTAGCAGTGGTTCTTTCAGGCTGAGAGAGCTGGAGGCGCCCCACTGAAGGAAACTGATAACACACGTGTGGCCTCCCCGCAGGGCAGGCGGCAGCTTGGTCCCCAAAAGGTACAATACCTGGAATAACAGAGGATACTGGGACTATCGGCGATACCGATCCGTCCCACAGGGGAAGGCAGACAGTGCAAATCAACAGAGGGGGGGTCCCCGCCTCAGCTCAGAGTCCATGTCCCTGAGCACCCCAGCGCCCCAGACAGTCCATCGGGCGGCAATCAGTTATGTAAAGTGGCGGTCGGGGGGTCTATCGGGACGCCAGTTCCAGCGCTCCAACTGGTTCTTGCAGCTTCTAAGGAGGTCAATGTAATATATTTTGCCGCAGAGTCCTTTGCAGTAGCTGGCGAGCGGCCCTCAGCACGTTCCGACAGGTAATGGCGGCCGGGTGGTCTCCTCTACTCTGTCCCGGACCGTTAGCCAGATCTCACGGGACCCTCCGTCAGGGAACTTAGCCGGTCCTCGTCCTGGGCCGCCAGCCCCTCCCGTGCCGCTTCTACTCACTACCCCTCGAGGGACACCGGGGGAAGCGGAGTCTCTTAAGTCGCCGCCTGTCTGCACTCAGAAGATCCGGCGCAAGGGCCTCCTCTCTCGGTCACCGCTGGCACTGTGGGTCCCAGCCTCCACACGGAGGTAGGCCCCAGCATTTCCACGATAACCACTGCTGCAGGCAAGGTCACAGAACTCTGCGTTCGGCACCGGACAGTACCGCACAGCTTCCGCCGCAATTGCACAATTTTTGGGGTCAAGGAGAATACGGATAAGTAACCGTATTAGCCATATTTCTCGGCTGCTAGCCACACCCTCGTGATAGTGACATTTTTAACTTCTTCTTCTGTGTACACAGATTTCATCATATTGTTACAAGAGGAAATATCATCTTTGACATCCTTTTCTTTACAACATGTAACAGCAATGACAGAAACAGGTTCTTTATCTCTGGGATTTAACCTAATACCAAGTTAAGCTTGATCTCGCCATCCTAGTACATTTGCACCTTTGAATGGTACATAGATTGATCAATGTATTATTACCTTTGAACTCAATCAGAACTTCTTTGAAACCTATGAAATCAATGTAAGAACCATCAAAGTTCTGTGCAACTGTATCCGGTTTGCATAAAGTCATAGTTTCAATTAAACTTCCAAATATTTCCGAACACTATTGTCTAGTGATTATAGGCCACGGTTAACCAGAGTCTGCCATCAGTTCACATTTTTTTTCTAAAATACAAACAATACACTTTGGTGGACCTAAATTGTCAGCTAGTGACATATAAAAATAATTGTGAATGGATACTACAATACCTGACTCTAATTTAGATTGGATGTCCTCATAAGAAGATAGGTTATGAGAGGTAGTAGTAATCTTCCCTTTTTTGCGTTATTGGATGATGATACAGGAGAAAAATTATTTTTAGTATAAGTGTCTTTGCACATTTTAGAAAAATGTCCCACACGTCCACATTTACTGCATTCTTTTCCAATGGCAGGACATCGTGGAAAGGAAGCAATGTGACCTGGGTTGCCACACATATAGCAATAAAAACTCTTGGAATTAATTTGACTTTTTAACTTCGAATTACACGTACCCTTTGAGGTGCTGGTAGAGGGTGAAATATTGGAAGTAACACTATTTATTATGCCTGAATCAGAAGAATTGGTTGTCACATTATTAACAGTACTAGAATTGGAAGCCTTGTTATCAAGAGACTTCATCCATTTTTCCGATTGTTCTAAGGCTTTGGCAGTGCTAATTGTCAAGTCAAGGACATTTGTTTCGCGCACAAATCACATCCGGGGAGTCTCATGGCGCTTCCAGACGGCTATAAAAGTAGAATCAAGGTGGTTTAATTTGCAAAAAGCCATGTCTTCAGCTTCTTGTGAAAGCATAGTCCATTCTATTAATGATTAGACCCTGAACTAGGGGTTTCCGGGCCTCAACGGGGATCTACTTAAAGACCTTCCTCAGGCTGTGCATTAGTCCAAAGCAGGTGCCCACACTGTTATTAATTTGGTTTTTCATGGATAGTTTGTTATCCATGTAAAAACCCAAGTTCCGGACTGATTCCTTGGGCATTGGACAACTGCCCAGATTAGTTGGCCACCAATCATGAGTCCAGTGTTGTGCAGCTTTGCCAAAAAGCAGAATTTCTGATTTGCTGCCATTTAACTGAAGGTGATTGGCGTTCATTCAGTTCTCAACATGGGTCAGGCAATTTTTGAAACGCTGTTTGGTTTCATTTGGATCTGGGCCCAGTGTGATTAGAATCTGGGTATCGTCGGCATAGGACAGAACATCAAAGCCATAGGCTCTGATCACTCTGGCCAATGGTGTCATATAGACATTGAAAAGTGTTGGGCTCAGGATTGAGCCCTGTGGCACACCCATCTTAACAGGTTTTTCACCTGCTATGTTTTTGTCAATCTGGACAGCTATTGTACTGATAGAGCGATCGGATAGGTAGCTAGTGAACCATTTTAGGACATTTCCTCTGACACCAATCTCCCACAGCCGTTGAATTAAAATGCAATGGGAGATGGTGTCAAATGCTGCAGACAGGTTGAGCAGGACGAGGATGGGTGACTGGTGTTTATCTAAAGCCAATTTGATATTGTCAGCAACCTCGACCAACGCTGTCTCCGTGCTGTGTGATGCCCTAAAACCAGATTGTGAAAGGTCTAGGAGTCCTTGATTTTCAAGGTGGCTTACAAGCTGTTTGACCAAGGATTCGAGCATTTTTCCGAAATATGAGTAATGAGATGGGCTGGTATTTTAAAAGGATGTTTGGGTCGGCCGCGGGCTTTTTTAGGATTGGTCTAATTCTTGCTGCTTTCCATATTGTAGGGAAGTCTGCCTCCGAGAGTGATTTGTTGAAAAGGCTGGTCAAATGTTCCACCAGTGCCGGGGCAAGTATAGAATAGAGTTTGAGGGAGATATGATCAGTGGGAGACCCAGACTTTATTTTCAGCCCGACTGACCTGGTCGCATCGCAGTCAAATTTTACAAATTCATTCAGAACATATGGCGGGTCGGTTGACAAGTTTGCCAGAGCTTCAGACCACGTTGTATTTTGATGAAGAGGAAAGGAGAGGTGAATAGGAGTTGTTTTATACTCAACAAATTTCGAAAGAGCGTAGGTCCACTCATGTGAATTCGGTATTGCTGAGGGGTTTCTGGAGATGGTAAATTCTTTCAAGATTTGGTAAAGTTCTTTGGAGGAGTTTTCAGCTTTATTTATCCGCTCCATAAGGAATGCTCAGTTTGTCTCCTTTATGTCACTCATATAGCTGGAGTGCAATATTTTGTATGCTTTTCTGCCATTTTTCTCAGCAGTTCTGCATAGAGATTTTGTGATTTGTAACTGCTCTGTAAACCAAGGGGCAGGTCTAATCTTACACTTGACTTTACTCAAGGGGGCAATTTTGTCCAGTGCTGTCTCTATAGCATTGCTGTCTCTAAATTGGGATCACCTAAAGTCCAAAGTTGTTCTTGGACTTTCTTATTCCTTACATGAACGATTTGATCTCTGATCATTTCATCTGTAATTAATCCAAAATTACAATGTAAAGATAGAGCACGGAGGGCTGTAAGAAAGTCATCAAAACACTCTCCCTCTTCTTGGGCTCTTGTTTAAAACGTATATATATTTAATGGGACACTAGTATTCGTTTTGAATCTGTTCTCAATGCGTAATAAAGCTTCATCATAAACATTATGATCTTCACCAGATCTTTGAGGGGGAAGAGTTCTGTAAAAGTTTTGCCCCTCAGAGCCAAAACAATGATGAAATATATTCTTCTTCCTTTCTGCAGACATACGTTCACCATCAATAGCTTTCTTATCCAGTATTATGGGTATCTTTCATAGATTCACATGCCTGAATCATTCCCCGTCGTCGTGGTGGGAGTCCCCGGTATATAAAGAAAGTAATGTCATAAAGACATATACATAAC
Source organism: Lissotriton vulgaris (assembly GCF_964263255.1). Taxonomy (NCBI): domain Eukaryota; kingdom Metazoa; phylum Chordata; class Amphibia; order Caudata; family Salamandridae; genus Lissotriton; species Lissotriton vulgaris. The sequence continues at coordinate 1,768,089,397 of NC_141687.1, forward strand.
AATAGGCCAGAGGCCTCTCATTAGTGACATATCCATGTCCTTTTGTAAAAAGGATTAAACTTTGGCCAAGAGCCAATCAGATGTCACCAACCTCTAGAACCTTCCTGGAAGGAGCCCTAGTCCCTTTAGAATTTCTACCGCACGTCGTGCTAAGGGAGTCTCCTCTGAGCTCTGCTCGGTTTTCTTTATATTCTTGGATTTATCTCCACAATTTTACTCAGAACTTCATTCCTGTGAGGAATCTTCTGCTTTTGTCATGACTGATTCTCCAAAGAAAGGACTTTTCAGACCTTGTGCCTCTTGTTGCAAAAAGAGGCTTCATGTGGATGATAGGCATGAGGACTGCCTGTACTGTTCATATCCTGACCATTCAGCTAAAGACTGTAAAATCTGCCGTACTTTTTCGGCCAAAACTCTCAAGGGTAGAGAGGGCTGACTGCTGATATGGCTCCAGAGACTTAAGGAAAAAGATCTACCAGTCTCTTCAGGTGAGAGTGAGTGTTCCATGGGGAGTGTACACTCTACTCCTAAAAGACCTAGAACTTCATCTCCAGGACCATCTGTACAGCCCCCTCAAAAGAAGACGTCCAAGTCTTCAGAGGATTGTTCTAAGGCCACTGCTGTAAAGGTTTCTCTACAGGATCCTACCTTCAATAAACCTTTGGTGACATCTTCAGCCCTGCCGGTAACAATGTCGACAGCCACGATCTCCACTACGGTGGCATCCTCTGTTATCGACGTCGACGACTACAACATCCTCGTCGTCGACGGGTAGGTCTGTTCCATCTATTATTAGTTTAAAAAAGACCTCTTCAGCGTCACCGTCGACTAGCACCTCGTCGTCGACGAAGCCTAAACCGTCATCGTCAACAAAATAATCGACGCCGACGAAACCGTCTTAGACGGCAAGCTCATCGTTGATAGTCATCGCCGACTATGCCAGCGCCGACGAAGCCGTCGACGGGCCCGTCGACGACAACACCAGCGTCGACTAAGCCGTAGACGACAACACCAGCGTCGACGAAGCCGTCGACGACTAAGCCATCTACGACACCAGCGTCGATGAAGCAGTCGACGACGAAGCCGTCGACGACACCAGCGTCGACGAAGCCGACGACTAAGTCGACCACGAAACAAACATAGTCGACGATCCTATTGACGACGTCGTCGATGAAGAAGACACCGTCGACGACTCACTCTCAGTCGACTATCGACGGTTCCCCGTCGACGACCAATCCGTCGACGACTGAATCACCTCCATTGAAGTGTATCTATTCACACTTCAGGATGACTGCGCGTACCCTCACGCCAGAATTAACATCGCCGAGCAGGGTACAACCTTTTCCCCCGGCTAATATCCTGGATACTGAGGACTCCGATGAGGGCTCTGTTTCAGCAAGCGACAAGCCCATCTGAACTGCAAGTCAAACTTCACGAAAGTTCAGACTATGAGGAACAGGAGCAGGAACAGGATGTAGAGTACCAGGAAGAGATCCATCCTCCACCGCTTCCACAACAACCTATGGTGTGTCTTCCTGCTTCTATTGTGACAGACCTGCAGTTTCTCATTGCAGATTATAAGCAAAGATTCCCATCCACTGCTCCGCCTCAGCCAGTGGTGACACAAACACCTGCGACACCTACAGTGGTCACACCGCCTCCTAAATCTCGACCGGCTCCATTGATTCTCCATTCAGAGCCGTCTCTCTCACGCCCTCTGCCGTCCTCTGATGAGGAGGACGAAGAAGAGGAAGAGCAGCAACGTGAGGAAGGCGAGCTTCAGGAGGACGAATATGATGAATACATAATTTCAGGTCCCGCATCTCCTGTACAGGCGCAAGCGGATTCTCCCCAGGAAGACATTGGGGGTTTCCACAACATCGTAGAGAGAGCGGCGTTACGCTTCAGCCTCAAAGTCACTGCAACACCACAAGATTGTTTTCTTTACGATTTTAAATACCCATATCAAAAGGCAGTACGATCTATTCCCATCATTGATCACGTCTGGGACCAAGGGGAGAAGATAATGCAGACCCCGGCATCTCTGATGCCAGTGCTGCCCAGATTGGATAAAACATACAAAGCGCCGGACACTGCCCCAGCTTGCCTTATCGGCCATCCGAAGCCTGATTCGGTAATAACCCAAGCGGCACAACGCAAGTCAAAAAAACCTTCAGCTGTTTTGACTGCGCCGCCAGATAAGGAGGGCCGGAAGCTTAACAATATAGGAAAAAAGTTTTCGTCCATGTCAGCTTTACAAGTGCGTGCAGCAATCTCTTTGGCTCTACTGGGGCGTTGTAACCACCAAATGTGGGCAGACGTAGCTCCGTACTTGGGTTCACTTCAAGAGGAGCAAAAAGAAGAAGTGAGGAAGATTCTCCTCGAAGGGGAGCGCTCCGCCTCGGAGAGGATTGATGTGGCACTGGATATCACGTCCACAGGTTTCCGACAGCTGGCAGGAGCTGCAGTCCTGAGACGCCAAGGTTGGCTTAAGGCGACGTCTTTTCGGCCTGAAGTTCAAGCCAAGGTGTTAGACATGCCTTATGACGGTAAACTTCTGTTTGGACAACCTATCGATGACATGCTTCAAGGTATCAAAAAAGATACGGATACTGCAAGGGCTCTTGGAAATTTCTCAGGTTCAAGGTGGCGGGCAAGCACTACCAGTTTCGAGTGTTACCCTTCGGTCTAAAATTAGCCCCACGCATTTTCACCAAGTGTCTGTCTCCAGTAGCAGCATACCTTCGCCAACAACATCACCAGGTATTCCCGTACTTAGACGACTGGCAAGTCAAGGCACCTACTCACGCAGGCGTGACCAAGTCCTCCGACGCCTGTCTGCAACTCTTCAGTGCTCTGGGACTCACACTCAACGAAGAAAAATCTGTCCTTCAACTGTCCCAATGTATCACGTTCCTCGGAGCTGTCCTCGATACTGCTCAAAAGAAGGCCTTACCTTCAATAGAACAACAAATGAAACTAAGGAACTTGGCCACCCGGATTCAGTCCAAAAAATCTATCACCGTGCGCCTCTACAAGTCCTTGCTAGGAATGATGTCCTCGAACATCCTCTTGATCCCTCACTGTCGCCTTCATATGCGCCCACTTCAGGAGGCGCTATCTGCTCAGTGGACTCAATGCAGAGGATCCTTCGACGACGTCGTCCGGATCACTCCTGCCATAGTCCAGGCTCTGGATTGGTGGCGTCAATCTCAAAATCTGCGACGAGGCCTATCCTTCATACTTCCAACCTCGCCACACGTAATAACGACGGATGCGTCCTTGGAAGGATGGGGAGTGTTTCTTCAGGACTTCCAAATCAATGGGCAATGGTCCCTAGCAGAGAAACAACTACACATAAATCTCCTCGAATTGAGAGCGGTATACCTGGCACTTAAGGCGTTTCTACCCAGGATCAGGAATTCCCCAGTGCTTGTGAGGACAGACAACACCACCACAATGCACTATCTAAACAAACAGGGGGGAACACGTTCTCTGTCGTTGTCTCAAGAATCTCAAGAAATTTGGACTTGGCTTGTACAACACAACATTTCCCTTCGGGCGGAATACGTCCCAGGGACGGACAATGTCCTGGCGGACTCTCTCAGCAGGCAACGTTCCATGTGCCACGAGTGGGAGCTAGATCGTCATCTTCTCAGCTCGGTATTCGCCCGATGGGGCAAGCCACCTGTGGATTTGTTTGCGACTCGCCACAACGCAAAATGCCAACATTACGCAAGCTGGCATCCCCAACCAGGATCCCTGCGGAATGCATTTTCGATCAGTTGGTGCAACGTGTTTCCTTACGCATTTCCGCCATTTCCCCTGATTCCCAGGGTTCTTCGGAAACTGAAGGCGGAGCCTTGCACCCTGATCCTAATTGCTCCAGCGTGGCCGCGCCAACACTGGTTCACGGAACTTCACCTCCTATCACAGGAACCGCCAATCCAATTCAAACCTGGCCCGACTCTCCTGACAATGAACCAAGGTCAAGTCCAGCATCCGGATCCAGCATCTGTTTGTCGGCTTGGCTCCTGAGTTCAGAGAGTTTCAGAACCTAGACATTTCTCAAGAATGCAGGACCATTTTAGCCCGGGCTCGGGCAGAGAGTACAAACAAAACGTATTCTCTTAAATGGAAAAGGTTCTGTGTATTTTTCTTCCACTCCAGCACAAATCCTTCCTTACCTGCTCCATTTAGCGCATTCAGGACTGGCGCATGCCTCCATTAAAGTTCACCTGGCTGCGATTTCGCGCTTCAGGCGTTCGACTGGCTCTACTCTCTGGTCTGAGAGACTAGTTAAACAGTTTCTAAAACGCCTTTTCAGGACATTTCCTCCGGTGAGAGCTTTACCACCCACCTGGCAATTGAACATCGTCCTTGCTCAACTCATGAAACATCCATTTGAGCCAATACACAAAGCAGACATCAAATACCTGTCCTGGAAAACCGCTCTCTTGCTGGCGCTCACATCTGCAAGGCGGGCTGGTGAGCTACAAGCTCTCTCCATCCAGGATCCTTTCTTGCAATTCAAACAGGACAGAGTTATTCTACGAACCAATCCTAAATTCATCCCTAAGGTTCCATCTAATTTTCACTTGAATGAGCCTGTAATTTTGCAGACTTTTTTCCCAAACCCAGTTTCTGCAGCGGAGAGGTCTCTCCACTCTTTAGACCTCAAGCGTTGTCTAAAATTCTACATTCATCGAACAGAACAGTTTCGGAAATCCAACCAACTGTTTGTTGCTTTCAGTAGGCCTAGAAAAGGCCTTCCTCTGACAAAACAGAGCATTTCCCGTTGGATCTCAGCAGCAATAACTTTCTGCCATCAACAGGCAAATCATCCTCTGCATTCAAGAGTAAGAGCTCATTCTACCAGAGCTGTCTCTACTTCAATGGCACTCTTTGCAGGCGTGCCCATTCTCGACATATGCAGAGCAGCGACGTGGAAGACACCACATACGTTCACCAAGCACTTCTGCTTGGATTCTGAACTCATGAAAGATGCAGCTGTGGGTCAAGCAGTACTTCGTCATCTATTTCACTAGAGGTGAGCCTTCTCTTTCATCCCACCTTCCTACTGCATTCTTGCACATTTCTTTATTCCATTGTTTGGCGATACTTGTTCTGTTTCACAAATGGTATTCTTACATTGTATGATTTTACATATTGTACCTTACGAAATGTGCTGGATATTGCTTGTTACTCTGATTCAGGCATGTGAATCTATGAAAGATATCCATAATACTGGATAAGAAATGCGTTACTTACCTGTAACTGCAGTTATCCAGTATTGGTATCTTTCCTAGATTCACATGCAACCCACCCACCCCCCCTGGAAGGGCTCACCTTATTTCTCTCAGTAAGTACTATTTAGCACTGTGCTTACGAAAATCTGAGGGACTAGGGCTCCTTCCAGGAAGGTTCTAGAGGGTGGTGAGATCTGATTGGCTCTTGGCCAAAGTTTAGTCCTTTTTTGCAAAAGGACATGGATATGTTCCTAATGAGAGGCCTCTGGCCTATTGTTATGTATATGTCTTTATGACATTACTTTCTTTATATACCGGGGACTCCCACCCCGACGACGGGGAATGATTCAGGCATGTGAATCTATGAAAGATACCAATACTGGATAACTGCAGTTACAGGTAAGTAACGCATTTCAAATAGGTGATGAATTCCTCCTTCCATCTGGCCCATGGAATTGGAGGTTCACCCTTGCTTTGGAGGAATTTGTTGGGAGGATCAAATTGCATGTTACAATAATACAATTAACAAAACCGAATATAACAGTGACAATAGTATAACAGGCAAAATTATATCTATAAATTCCAACCTATATAAAAGTTTTATGCTGATGGAATATTAGATAAATGACTATTAGTAATACAAGATCAAATACGATCTTTGATTAAAAAAAATATATATAATTTGCAACAAGAAAGAAGCTGGAGGAAAGATTATACGGCAACCAGCAAGGAGAGCTATAGATTAGCTCTAAGGAAGTATAAACAGGAAATAAAAAATACACAATCTAACTACTTCCAGACAAAAATCAGTGCTGCAGCTAATGCGCCCAGAGAAATTTTTTAAATTTTTAACTCTCTTGTTGCTCCTCCTGTTCCCACAGCTGACCCCGGCCAAGCAACTACACGCTGCAATGAACTTGCTAATTTCTTTTCTACAAAGGTGGCCAATATATTCTCTTCCTTTCAACACCCTCCCACTGAATCCACTGGCCCCTCTCATGCAGGTTTAAATGAACTTGAACACTTTGATTTGTTGGATTGCTCGACTACCAAAACGCTTCTAAAAAATCTTAAATCTGGTTCCCCTCTAGACCCCGCACCTCCAACTATATTGAATCTGGTGTCTGATACTGTGACCCCAGTGATCAAGGAGGTGATTAACTCCTCTCTTATAGCAGGCGTAGTGCCCCCTTCCTGGAAAAAGGCAAGAGTGAAGGCCTTGTTAAAAAAACCTAACCTTAATCCGGATGATTGGGCAAACTACCGCCCAATATCCCTTTTACCAACTGTTAGTAAGCTTGCCGAGAAGCATGTAAATTCCGTGCTCTCCTCCTTTTTGGAGAACAGTAACTCTCTGCACCCTACACAGACAGGCTTTAGAAGCAATTTGGGTACAGAAATAGCCTTGGTTACAGTGGTGGAGGAAACAAGGAAGATCATGGACAGTGGAAGTTGTGCGGCTATACTACTTCTAGATTTGAGCGCGGCCTTCGACACCGTGAATCATTCTATTCTGATTCAGAGGTTAAGGGAAGTAGGTGTCACGGGCCAGGCGCTCAATTGGCTGTGCTCCTTCCTGTCCGATAGATCGTTTGCTGTGGTCGAGGATAATGTATCCTCCCCCCAAATGGGTCTACAGTGTGGTGTTCCCCAGGGCTCCTCCCTCAGCCCTACCTTATTTAATATATACATGAGGCCACTGGCTGAGGTGGTACTGCCCTGGGGGGTTCAACTGGTGACATACGCAGACGATACCCAGCTCATCATCTCCCTGACCACCCAAGCCGCCCCGTTTGCAAATCTTACCACCTGTCTGGATAAGATCTATGACTGGATGGACAAATCCTTCCTAAAGTTAAATGGCGCAAAAACGGAGGTGATGATGCTGGGATACAACCCACCCACCACTGTGGAAAGTTGGTGGCCTTCTAGACTTGGCCAGCCTCCTCTACCAAAAGAAAAAATTAAAAGCTTGGGGGTTTGGCTAGACCCTGCTCTTAACTTTGCGGTACGGGCCCGGAGGGTTGCAGGTACCCTCCTTGCCTACATCAGGCTACTGAGGAAAATTATTAGGCTTCTTCCTTTCGAAGCTAGGAAGATCTTGGTGCAAGCGTTGATCCTGACAGGATTGGATTATGCTAACGCACTGTATCTCGGGGCCCCACTAGGGACAATCAAAACTTTACAGACAGTACAAAACTGTGCAGCACGAATGTTGCTGAATGTCCCGCGCAGATCTTCCGCTAAGCCTGGTCTGCGCCAGCTTCACTGGTTACCAGTGAAACAGAGAGTGGAATTTAAAGCTCTGACTATGGTACACAAGGCAGTTAATAAAACTGGACCTGTGCTTATCCAATCCATGCTCTGCCCATATGCTCCCAAGCGGACCCTGAGATCCACCAACAAATATCTGTTAGCGGTCCCCAAGACAAGGAGAGTGCGTACTGGAGGGAGACGTTTTTCCCTACATGCCACAAATCTTTGGAATTTGCTTCCCGAAGCAATCAGAATGGAAATAAATCATTTAAGATTTAGAAAATTGTTAAAGACCTTTCTGTTTGTCTGAATCTCGGAGTCTGGAAGAGTTGGAAGCGCTGGGATGCCCTCGGGTAGCCATGCGCTATACAAGTGTGTAATTCATTCATTTATTCATTCATTCATTCATAAATGCGCTCTGAGAAGATATGATTATTTAAGAATTATAGTCGTGCGCATCGAGGGTGCACAAAATCCGTTTCAATGCATTCAAATTACCTTAATGAAGGTACGCATTCAAATAAAAAAGCAAATGCGCTAAGCAAGGTTCATGGTATAAAGTACCTTTGTGAAGTCAAAATAAGTAGATGTGAAGGTACTTCAGCAGGACTTCACAGACGTTGAATAGTAGCTGAGAGAAAATCGGTACAAAAGGGGGTGGTGATGGACGGAGCATCGTTACCGCTGGGGCGGAAGAAGCTTCCTGTTAGTGACAGTCAAGACATGGAACAACATATTTACTTGCCAATGGGGCAGGTTGCTTCATAAATCTATTTGTCCTGTAACCAAATCCACTTGTACCTTTTGTGCCATGTAGTGCGGTGACAAATTATGGCAGCAATCTCATTATATAAGAGCTCTGATATAGCCTAGGGGTGCACTCAAAATATCTACTTCTAAGATTTTTTTCAACAAAAGTTCTATGCCACCCCAAAAATCTCTAAACCTGCGACAATTGGAAAAGATATGAACATCCTCAGCATCCAAAAGTCCACACCTTATGGTTTGTTATTTTGATTTATAGCATGCACGCATATTCACGAATGTCTCGGCGCGAAACCAAAAAAATGGGGTGAGCCTGTTTTTAAGCGAACAGATGTGTTTTCAAGTTTTGCTTGAATACTGCTGGATCCTGAATGTTGTGTAAGGCAAGGGGCAGAGCGTTCCAAACCAAAGTGGCCTTCCTTGTCAGTGAACTGACTCCAACCCTCTGATATTTAAATCGAGGAACCTGAGCAAGACGAAGAGATATAAAGCGTAACTGTCTAGCTGGATCATAGAATGAGAACCAATTTTGTAGATAAAGTGGGCCAAAACCATGCAAAGCTCGGTGAGCCAAAAGCAGTGTTTTGAACATAACCTGCTCCGCAACAGGGAGCCAATGCAGTGAGTGTAGGTGATATTGCACGGTGTTGCTGGCAGAGATACCCAGAAGTCGTCTGGCTGCCGTATTTTGAACCATTTCAAGCTTTTTCAGCAAATAACCTAGAATGCTAATGTAAAGCGCATTAGCATAGTCTAACCGGGACAAAATCAATGCGCAGGCAACCATTTATCTTGCTGCCAGGGAAAGGAGTGAAAAGAACTTCCTCAGAGTCTTAGGAAGACCAAAACAATTGCCGGCCACCTTCTTAATATGGTATGAGAAAGAGACTCTCATCGAACCTTACCCCCAGATTCTTGGCAAGCTTCCCTACTGAGGTTGGCAAGGGAAACTCAGGAGGCCAAAGAAATTCCCAGAAGTTGGGAGGAAATTTACCAAAGAGGAGGATCTCTGACCTCTCCTCATTACATTTTAGATGAGCAGCCGCTAACCATGTAAAAATGGATGTGAGACAGTGATGAACCGAGAAAACTGACTCATCGTTATTGTCTCAAGTAAATAGCAGCTGGGTGTCATCAGCATAAGCCATCATCTTGGCCTCCAGGCTCTCTGCCAAATAGACTTAAGGTGTAACATAAATGTTGAAGAGAAGGGGACTAAGGCAAGACCCCTGGGGCACTCCCGTAGTCAGACTGTAGGGAGGAAGAGGACATAGGAATCCAAATCTGCTTATCCCCATCTTCAAGGTAGGATCTAAGCCAGTTCCAGGCAGAACCCGACACCAATCCTGGTAAGTCGTGAAAGAAGAGGAGGATGCAGGACCGTGTTGAACTCTGCGAGAGGTCAAGCAGAATTAATGCTGCCCTCCTGCTGGCGTTCAGACACTCCCGAATGGCCTCCTTGACCTCCACCGGGACCGAGTAGGTGCTTTGGGCAGTCCGGAACCCTAACTGTGCTGGATGCAGAATACCCTCACTCTCATGCACTTTAAGTGTCATCAAATCTGCCCATGGGCTGAGGCCTTCCCGCAGTGGAAGAATTAATCTGTCCTTCAGGCATAATGGGGTACCAGGGGAGTCCCAAATTGGGGCCAGATCGGAGTTATATCGTAGGCCCCACAGCCTCCCTCATATTATACCGTAAATTGAGCACAGAACTCAAAACTTTTCCCCAAACTTTCTTTAAAAAATCTGGGTGCACCAAACTTATAGAGAAACCCTTTTGTACTCCTCTCACCATTTCCCCTAATATCTTCCCCCACATGGAACCATCAGGCTTCCTCAACAGCATTCGAAGGTTTTTAAATTGGAACGCTGCACAATAGAGATTAAAGTCCGGCAATGCCAACCCTCCCTTCTCGAGCCTCTGTCTGAGTTTTTTCCAGGCCAGCCTAGCCCATCCAATACATTGTATGGTATTTAACAGTAACCATTGTCCATGTATTCTGAGATTCATTTGTGTGAACCTCTATTTATATAAAATAATCCTCGTTTTCAATATAAATATTATGAATATACACACCTGCTTCAGAATTTTTCTTGCTATCTTTATAATCTTGTTTTTTTTAAGTGTATTTCTAAACCACTTTCAAATACATTTTGAAGTCAAATTATGACATATTAATTTCTATACAAGTCTTTATATAAATATACATGTGTAAATAAATCCCATGCGTAACTCCAAGATGATGGACGGACTACTGAAACTTCAACCACTTCCAGTCGCAGATCTGGGTTTAATCCATCATTCTTTTGCTCACTATACCACCCCAGTTTGGACCCAGCCGTATGCAAATCAGTCTGGACCCTGTTCCTCATGGGAACAGTCCAGCCCGAACTGCCAGGCCAGGTCTTCCCTGGTCCAAAAACAAGCCCTTTCATTTATAACGTTATTTCGATTTACATAGAAATCACAAAAGTTAAAACAACATATACATACAAAAAAGGGTAGTTGGGCTACTCATTATAGTTGTCAAAAGACAGAACAGGAATTATACAAAATGTCCAATCGAGCACCTGAAATGTCCATTATAAAAATGTTAATAAATATATATGAAACATTAAAACACAATCACGGCAAAGACCTAAAATAGGGGCCCTGTAATAACAGAGAGAAAATCGTGTCAATATGGGGCTGTACACAATAAATGGTTCAAAATGCAAAGAGCTCATCAAAGTGGACCGATGCCGCTGGCTCTTCTCTTTCCAGCGGAGTACCCATACCCAACCCAGATACTTAGCTACTGCAATCACAACCAGCCCTGCTATTGACGATTTAAGGGTTCTGAGTGCTTCTGCGCAGGACCTCGTGCCCAAATTGGCACAAGTGGGTTTCAACCATCTAGATCTAGGTTTGTTGTAAACGGGACAGACGAAAAAGATGTGACCTAGTGTTTCACTCATGTCCGGACAAAAAGTGCAGTTGCTTGATTGTGAGTTACCCCACTTTGATGTAAAGGTGTTAATCGGAAGCGTTCCCACCCTAAACTGGTGGAATAGCTTCCTGTCACGGGTTGATAGGATTATATCCCAGTACCCCTCATAACTTGGCTCCTGCTTAAAATCCAGGAAAACACCGGAAAAAGAAGAGCTAGGAGTGGCCACTATACGCTTCCTATTGACCATAGTCCAGAAAGCAGCTTTAAACTCCAGTTTGGATGGAAATATACTGTCAGCTGGGGGGGTCTACAAATGTCTCATCCCCATGTCTGACAGCGTATTTTTTAACACTCCTGAACCACATCAATTTCTTATTTACATCTAAATCCCTGACTTCCACCAAAGACAGGGCATAGTGTGTGAGTTCAGGGGTGACTCAAAGCCTTCTCCAATAGGCAACCATCCTATCGTGCGCCACATCCTTAATTTGATGGCACCCTAGATCCAAATACAATGGTACTAAAGGGGTTGATTGGGGAGACCAATTATCCATCTCACAAATTTATTCTGGGCCGTAGCAAGACAGTCCAAATTAGCATAGCCCCACAGCTCAGCACCATAGAGTAACGAGGCATTGATTTTTGACTTGTAAAGCCGAAGCGCCGGTGCTATAGGTTTTGTGTAGGACTGGCTGTGCTCCTTCAGCAGAACCCCTGTTAGTTGGGTGTGCCTAACAGCTAAACAGTTTATCTGCGGCTTCCAGTTTATCCTTCTGTCTACTAAAATGCCCAGATATGAAAGTCTCAGTTTGTTCCAGGGTTCCCTCATTCATGCGGACGACACCAGTAGCCTTTGGGGAGTTCGTCAGGACCATGTACTTGGTCTTGTCGACATTAACAACAAGATCATGGTCCAGACAGAACTCCTCAAATCTGGACAGGGCACGCTGAAGGCCTTGCCTGGTTTTAGAGAGAATGAGGGTGTCGTCCACGAGCATCAATGGCGGAACACTAGACCCTGCTAGGGTAGGAGCTTCGGTAGGGAAATCCATAAAGTATTAAACAACCCTGTTACTATATAGTGAGAAAAGAGTGGAGGCAAGGACACACCCTTGTCTCACCCCCCTTTCGACCGGAAATTTGTGTTTAGTATTGCCCCTAGCATCCCATCTGACTGTGCGAAATTATTCATGTATAATTTCACCACAAAAGCCAACAGATCTAACGGCATACCTAGCCTTTGTAGTGTGCACCACAACTTGTTGGGCGGGACCAAGTCTAAAGCCGACTTGAGGTCCACGAATGTTGCAAAGATGGTACCCCTCCCTATAATTACAGTTCGCCAATAAATAAGAATGAACCTCATAACCTGGTCGACAGTGCTAGTGCATTGTCGGAATCCTGCTTGGAGATTAGATGGAATAACGTAATCCTCAAGCCAGGCCTGAATTCTGCCAAGCACCACCCTTGCAATGACTTTTTGAATACAGTCTTTTAGACTAATGGGCCTATAATTGGCCGAAATCGACCGGTCCCCTTTTTTAAAAATGGGAAGGATTACAGCTCCTGCCCAGATAACTGGTATGCGGCCGCCCCTAGCGATAGCATTGGTTAGGAGCTGAATGTATGCAGCCCACTGTCCTATATCTTGGAGAAAGAGATCAGCCGGGATACAATTTAACCCCGGGGCCCTGACCTTGGGAAACCGGAGTAGAGCAATTTCTACCTCTAACTTTGTTATTTATAGAATTGGGATTGCAATTGGCATTTCAATGAAAGTGCTTGCTACTGTGTCACAGGCAAATTGGCTTTTGACGTAGGAAACCCATTTCTGGGGCTCCACGTGGTTTGTGGGTACATTGGCTAGAGAGCCCCTACCCCACTGCACTAAATGCCAAAACACGGTCATGTCTCTCATAGAACAAGCCTCCAAAAGAGCAATCCAGTGCTCTTCATCCCAATCTCTTTTAGCCATTAACTGGGCAGTCTTATAATCTGACCTACATTTTCTGATTAGAACCCTATCTTTACTCCTAAAACCTGCTGCGAATGATCTATAAGCAATCTGACAGGACGAATTATACCAATCTGAAAGAAACCGGCTAGTATTAGATTCCTTACCTTAGAATATCCCCAGGCGTCAGACTGGATCCGGAAACTTTTGCGTAGCAGTACCCTTGCGCGTCCGTAGGCGTCGTCTGCGGCTCCACATCCGTCGTCGGCGCCGGGATGACGTCGCCGGAGTACTTAGACGCCGCTCTCGCGTGCTGACGTCAGTTCTTCTTTTTCCCGCGCCAGCAAGCGCCGATCCAGAAAAAGTAGTAGCCATAGTCAAATTTTGACTAACTTTTTCGATCCTTTTTGATCATCTTTCGAAGTCGCTCGACTCCAACGGTGCCGGTAGGGATGCCCGGGTTCAAACCCTGCGTCGGTTGTAGCCTACTGATGTCGGTTACCGACCCCCATCGCCGGTGCCGCCACTGTCTGGGCCCAACCTCGACAACAAGTCCTGCTCAGACTGCCGGGCTCTGACGTCCAAAGCTAGAAGGGACCGGTCCTGCAAGCGACTCGAGCTCAGACAGTCAGCCCTGCGCCGCTCGAGGTCCCGGTCCGGAAGGAGATCTAGGGACCGATCGCGGGCCGGAGTCGTCATCAGTCTTCGGGCTGACGGTCCTCAGGTAAGAGGCACAAGAAGTCGAAGAGGCGACATCGCTCTTCTGACTCCCCCAGGCGCTCGCGCGGCGCGGCCGGGGGTTCGGGCGACACCGCCCATGCGGAGCCGCATGCGTCGCAGCCTGCTCCATACCCACCGTTCCCTGGGCAGAACGCGACGCCGGAGGAGATCGAGGCCTTACTCATGGCCAAGAGGTCGCTCACTCCTCCGTCTGGTTCCGCTGCGCCTTCAGGCCAAGCGGCCCCTACTGGGTCCCCACGCGGGCCGGGTGCTTCGGCCCGGCGCTGTCGGGTGCTTCGGCCCGGCGCCATCGGCGACTTCGGTCCTAACGCCACAGGGTCCCGTTGGATCTGGTTCCGGATCCGGGTCGTCGCTGGTCGACCTTACGACCTCGCCGACGCCGGCCCCTTGGGTGTCTCCTCCGGTGCCCTCCCAGGACGACGTCGACCCCGATCCTACCCTCGATTCGGGTCCGGCTCCGGAGGAGCACCGCTCGGCCCGTATTCAATGCCGCTAGGAGATTTTTACTTCTACGACCCGGCCCCATCCTTTGTCCCTGAGTTTCAGGAGATGGGTGGCGAGGAGGATTGGGAGGGGTCCGAGGGCCCTTTGGCACGTGAGTGCCAGTCTTCTCAGGACTGGTCAGGTAGGGGAGGCTAGTGGTCTGGACACCTCCCCAGACAGTGGTTTTGCCTTCCCTCCTACCGTGGCTACGGAGGAGGGGGACTGCCTATAGTGTGGTGCTGACTCGGGCTGCCAAGGCCTTGGGCCTTGTGCTCCCCGTCGCGGACGTGAGGACTAACCTCCTCACTGAGGTCCTTAAACCGCAGGCAAGCTCGGCTGAGCCTCTGCTGCCCTTTAATGAGGCCTTGTCAGACGTTCTTCTGGGCACTTGGTCCAAGCCCGCTACAGGTTCGCCTGTAGATAGGAACGTGGCCAGGCGCCACCGCCCGGCTCCGGGCGACCCTTGCTTCCTGTCCACCCACCCCACCCCTGAGAGCCTGGTCATCCAGGCCTCTAACTACCAGACCGCATTCCCGACGGCTCCCCCCGATCGGGAATCCAAGAGGTACGAACAGTCTGGTAAAAAGATGTTCTCCTCCATTACTTTGGTGTTGCGGTCAGTCAACACCGAGTGCCTTGGGCCGTTACACCCACTCTCTGTGGGACACGGTCGCGGACCTGCTGCCACAATGTCCGGAGGGGGTCAGGACTAAACTCACCCAAGCCCTTGTGGAGGGTCAAGATGCAGCACGGTATTCCATCCGGTGTGGGCTGTATACCACGAACTCGCTGGGCAGAGCGATGGCAACGACGGTGGCGATTCGTTGCCAAACCTGGCTGAGGTCCGCCAACTTTTCGGCTGATGTCCAAAACCCCCTCATGGACCTGCCGTTTGATGGCCGTCGCCTCTTTGCGACAAGGCAGACAGTGTGCTTAAACGCTTTAAGGACTTCAGGGCTACGGCCAAGTCCTTGGGCATCTCGGCCCGCACCAGCAAACTGTTGCCTTTCGCTCCTTTCGTGGTCTAGGAAGGGGCGCCCCCACACGTCCTGCCAGCCACGACCCGCAGACTAACATCCAGCGCGGTGGCTGACGTGGTAACCGCCGTGGCGGCGGTCGGGGACAACGGCGAGGTCAGTCCACACCTACCACTGCAGCATCCGCCTCAAAAACACTCCTAGCTTTCAGGCCCATGTTACGCCAGTGGGGGGCAGGGTTTGCCATCACCTCCTCCGCTGGCGCACTGTCACATTTGAGAGGTGGGTGCTGCAAATCGTCCGAAGGGGCTACTCCCTCCCCTTCGAGGCGACCCCTCCAGCCATGCCACCGCAGTAACACCGTGTGTCGGGGGATCACTTGAGTCTTCTGCAAGAGGAAGTTACGGCCCTCCTGGCCAAGGGGGCCATCGAGCTCGTTCCTGGGCCAGAAGTAGGGTGTGGTTGTTACTCCCACTACTTTAGGGTTCCCAAGAAGGGCAAAGGGGGCCTACGCCCCATCTTGGACTTGGAGAAAGTCAACTTTTTCCTCCGGAAGGAGAAGTTCAAGATGCTGACATTGGCTCAGGTCTTAGCTGCCCTGGACCCAGGAGACTGGATGGTAGCGTTGGACTTGCAGGATGCTTATTTTCATATCCCCGGCATTACCTGCGGTTCACGGTAGGCCACGAAAGTGATGGTGGTCGCAGCTAATCTGCGCAGGCTAGGGGTTTTAGTCTTCCCCTACCTCAACGACTGGTTGTTGAAGGCGGGCTCGCCCCAGACAGCCACCTCCAGACTACGTCCGACCTCCTGCACCTGCTGGGGTTCTCCATCAATGTGCCGAAGTCACACCTATGTCCCTCTCAGAAGCTCCTCTTCTTTGGAGCGGTTCTAGACTCGGCGCAGTTTCGGGTTTATCCTCCCGAACAGCGGGTTCTGGATATTCAGGCTCTGATTCCGATCTTTCAGCTGTTATCCAGAGTCTCGGTCAGGTTGACGCTGCGGCTTCTGGGGCTGATGGCCTCCTGCATCCTTCTGGTGCATCACGCCAGGTGGCAGATCCAGGCTCTGCAGTGGGACCTGAAGTTTCAGTGGGCCCAGCATCAGGGCAACTTGTCCACCCATGTCTTGATCTCGGAGGGCACTGCAAGACCGTTGCAGTGGTGGTAACTGACCGCGATTGGGTCAGCAGCAGATCCCTCTCCCGACCCCTACATAGCTGTGACAGACACAAACCTCCAGGGCTGGGGGGGCTACATGGGAGAGGCGGAGATAAGAGGGCTCTGGTCTCTGGCGGCGTCCCGGATCCACATCAACCTTCTGGAGTTGCGGGTGATCCGGCTTGCACTGAAGGCATTCCTCCCCTCTGTCCGGGGGAGAATAGTGCAGGTGTTCACGGACAACAGCACCGCCATGTGGTACTGCAACAAACAGGGCGGGGTGGGGTCGTGGACCCTTTGCCAGGAGGCTCTGCGCCTCTGGCAGTGGCTGGAACATCAGGACATGTACGGGTGGATCAACATCTGGCAGATTCCCTGAACGCCAGGGCGGACGAACTCCGCCATCGGTGCATGATGGATCACGAATGGCGTCTGAACTCGGACGTGGCGCAAGGCCTCTTTCAGCAGTGGGGAGAGCCTTGGTTAGATCTATTTGCCACAAAAGAGTACACGCAATGTCATCAGTTCTGCACGTTGGAATTTCCAAGGCGGCACTCGCTCGTCGCGAGTGGAGCTGCGATCTGTTGTACGCCTTTCCGCCTATACCACTTCTGTCCAGAGTGCTGAAGAAGATCAGACGCGACCGTTATCCTTGTGACTCCGGACTGGGCACGAAGATACTGGTATCCCAAGCTACTCAGCATGTCTGCTTACAGACCGCACTTGATACCTACCTAAATTTTATGGATAATAAGCGCCTTAAACGTAATGTGAAAAAAACATTCATTATGTCCTGTGGGCGAGGCAAAAAGATCTTGTCCCCTGTTTGCTGGGTGCGAGAAAATCGCAGCTACCAAAATATTTACATACCTAGGGGTTGTCTTAGAGGAGTCAGGATCCTGGGGACCAGCTATAAACAATAGGATACTGATGTTTAGAAGAGCAACAGCAGCATTAATGTTATTCGCTATAAAGATAGGCAAAAGGCCACCAGAAATCCTATTGAAAATATATAAGGCTAAGTGTATCAGTGTAGCTGTATATGGAGCAGGCGTATGGGGAGTCTGTGATACATCACCCATTCAGATGGTAGAAAATGCATTTTTAAGGTTTGTTTTAGCCACTCCTCAAAGCACATCTGTTTTTAATCTTCATTCTGAGCTGGGGGTACGACACATAAGTGACTTAATTAGTATGCAACCCTTATTGCTATGGCACAGAGTATGGACCTCACCAGATGTAATTCTAAACAGGGAAATCATCGGAGACACGTTGGGCTTAGACCAGGCCACAAAGATCCCATGGTTGAAGTACATTCGCAACCTCACCAATGACCTGGGGAGACCCGAGTTTTACGATAACCCTGCCACCTTAGTTAATATATCCAGGAAAGACCTAAAGGTTCTCAGTTGGTACTACTTTGAATTCTTAAGACTAGGAGTGGAGATAAACAAGAAAACGGTAATACAACACCAACTTACCTTGCCCTCACCTTCAATACAACCATACCTGGTCTGGTGCCAAGAGGGGTTTGATAGGTTTATCCTGACCAGATTTAGATTTGATTATTTTTTTCAATTAATTACATTTCCTAAAACTAACGACTTGTCCAGAAACCTCTGTAAATGCCCGTGTGACAATCTATCTGACCAATCTACATTATACGTGTTATTCTTCTGCAAATTTTACTTGGCGGAAAGGGCTAGATGGATAAAACCTTTTTTAAATCAGGGTACATGGCATCACTGCCGTCCGGCCCTACTGTTTTTACAATTTCTGAGTGACATGTACTGTGTTGGTATATTAATTGGTTTTTTAAAAAGTACCTTGAGGAGAAGGAAAAGTTTAATAAGTTCTTAAACACTTTTATGGCTTAGCACTAATTGTAATTTATGGAACTGCATCAACTTGTGTATGAAATGTCTCTTTTATGATTTTATAAACTTGTGGAATCGAATAAAGCTTTTCTACCTACCTACTCAGCATGTTTGTCGTTCCCCCTGATTAGTCTGCCTCTTCGGGAGGACCTTCTGTCGCGACAGCAGGGGACGGTCCTCCACCAGAACCTGTCCAGTCTCCACTTACATGTGTGGAGATTGAGCGGCGGCAGTTGAGCCCATTTGACTTGCCTCCTGAAGTCTGTAATGTCATTCTGGCTGCCAGGCGTCTCTCCACAAAATCGGTATATGCCTGCATGTGGAACAAATTTGTGGCATGGTGCACAGCAAAGGCTGTGGATCCCCTTTCTGCCCCTCTTTCAGAGGTTCTCCTCTTTCTTCTCTCTTGCCCAGCAGGGCTCTGCTCTGGGAACTATCAAGGGCTACCTTTAGGAGAGTATGGTCTGCAATCCTATGGTCACCCCAGATTTTTGCTTTTTGCTTCACTGGTTTACGACTTTCTCTGGCTGTGAGCCTGCTAATCAGACCCACAGCCTAGCTGTTGTCTCTCTAAATTGACATCCGTGTACTTTAGGTGCATTTACCAATTGGTATTGGGTCACTCTTGTAAGTCCTTGTACAGTGTACCATAGGTACCCAGGGCATAAGTGAACTCAAGGCCTACCTGGGGCTGCAGCAGGTATTATGCCACCCCTGGCTGGCCATCCAAATCTGACACAACTGGCTGATCAATCAGCTGGGGCAAGGTGGTGTAATCACCCTTTGCTTTAGATATAGTATACCTATATCTAAACCTAAAATGGACACATACACTCCTATAAGTCACTCCTATGGCAGGCCTTAACAATCCTGGATATATAAATAACAATATGTGTGCCAGGACTGATGGTTTTTTGAAAAATGAAACTTCGTGTAGACCTCTATAAATAAAACATAAACGTCTGCTTGATCATTTGCATCATTTAATGATATTGCTTGAATTTTCTTTTTTTATAAATTTTTTAATGAAATCTTATCTGTGTGAAAACACCTTATATCACAAAAATTCAAGCAATATCATTAAATGATGCAAATGATCAAGCAGACGTTTATGTTTTATTCATAGAGGTCTACACTAAGTTTCATTTTTCAATAACCATCAGTCCTGGCACACATATTGTTATTTATAGTTTGGTAGACTTAGCCTGACTGAGTTTGAGTCAAGGCCCATTCCTGTTTTCTGGTTAACAATCCTGGAGGCAGAGTGCTTGGAATTATGTGAGATAGTGCTCTGGCATGAGCTGAGCCTGTCTGCAGCTTTCGGAACCAAGTCCTTTAGCTGTTTCCATGATAACGCTATACCATATACTCTTAAGTGCATTATAACCTTGCGGTTGTTGCTAACTTTGGCATAGCATTATCAAAACATGTCGAGTAAGGTGTCATACGAATTTGAATACTACTCCCTCGCCAATTCTGGCGACGGGGCTAGCATTCCACCCTTCTAGAGGGACACGACATGTATGTAACTGTGAACCCCGGTTAAAGTTAACTCGAGCTTCAGCATCACAAAATGGATGCTGCCACCACAGACACAAGTCTGACCTCCTGCTGCTGGGAGTCCTTCCAGCGAGGGAGGCTTGGACAAAGGGTTTCCTACCTTGGGAGGTGCTAGCACCACCAGAGGACAGGATTTTGTGTATTGGGTAGGACAGGCCTGAAAGGAATGAGACATGCTTGGGGCACACAAGGTGCCCTGTGCATACAACGGTTCAAACCAGTTGCTGGGGCACTCCAGCCCCAGCTCTGGCGCGAAACCGGACAAAGGATAGTGGGTGTAACCACCCCCCTTCCTGGTCCCACCCATAGGAGGGACCTAGTCATAGTACAGCCCCCTTTAGGAGAATAAAGGTAGGAGCTGGTCCCATTCCAAATTGGATTATCCTGATTTGAAACTCTACAAGAAGAAACTCTGGACTTCGACTTTCTGAGAAGAAGACTGAAGAAATCTCCCTTGTGGGCAAGGAGTATCCACCCTGCATCTGCAGGCACCATCAGGCGTCCTAGCGGTTCACTTTGCCGTCTTCCCGTGTGCATCCAGACTTCAGAGCCCGACGAGACCCGGATTCCCAGACCTCTTCTACCTCTACCTACATCTTCAGCACAGCTGAGATCCGTGGGTGCGACGAGACACGTGGGACCGGCCATCTTGGAGAAACTGCACTTCGCTTCCAGGACAACTTCAGAGGCATCCTCGACGAAGTGCTTTGGGGATTGAGAAGCCCCAGTCCCGAGCAGCTCCTGCACAGAAGATCAGCCCTCCAGCATCCACGAGATCTGCGTGGGGCCCTTTTGCTTGATTGCTGCTCGACGCGTAGTCTGGTCACTTGCCGGCTGGCTATTGGCCTCCTAGACGACGATCCTTGAAATCCACACCGCTGGTCTGGTTGCTCCAGACTGGCACCTGCTTCCCTGCAAAGGAGAAGCACCCCGGACCCACCTGGTCCGCACCAGACGCCTTTTCCACTCACCGCATGGGTTGTCTTTGCCAAGGCCTGTTGACGCCGATTCCGGATCCAACACCGCCGACAGCGAGAGCCTGCGTGGGCAGCTCGTGCCTCCATTCTGGTCGTCGAAGACACCACCTGGTCCACGTGGCTGCAGAGTCAAGCGTCCACTCTTCACCTGATCGCGACGACAGCATCTGGTTCCTTCCTGGTTCCACCCCATTCACTGGCTAGTGACTGTGAACATTGTCCCCTCTGCTTTCAGGTCTGCATCTTCCTTGATCCACCCTTGGATCACTCCGGGCATCTTCCATCTGGCCGCCTGCAGCATCTTTTCTTCCAGGCTCCATAGACTTCAACGCGGAAACCCGGCTCACTTTGACACCTGTGCACCCGCAGCCCGTGGGTGAGGTAACAAGGGCATTTCGGTGCTCAAGGGTAGATTGACTCTCCTAGTGTCCAGATTTCCAGTCGTTTTAGTCCTAGCTAGTCGGACTGTCTAATACTTACCTTTTCGTAATTTGTACTGTCCATTGACTTTGTTACGCATCTCGCGCGTGAGTTCACACTCTGCACACACATTCCGTGGGCCTCCTATTACTTACCTCAGGTCAGGATAGTGTAGTCCCAGCGATCCTACAGCCTCTGGATAGCTCCATTCCTTCGATCGATTTCCTTATACCATTTACTTAGTATATGGTTTGTCGTGCCCCTAGGGCACCATTGTAATTTGTGCAACTTATTGTATTTTTCATGTGCTTAGCCCTCTGATCTCATAAAGAGTTCAGAGGTGTTTGTTAGTTAATAAATATCTTGTTTATTTTCATAACTACCTGTGTGGTGTCCTTTCATTTTGGTATTCAAGGGGTTATATGTGGTAAAACAGCTGTCTTCACATGCCAAAAGAGTTTAGCCTAAGACTGCTTTGTCCATGCTACCATTAGGATAGCTGGTCTATAAGGTTGACTTACAACCAATCACCATAAGGGTTGTTTGGACTGATACAAGGTAATTACTAGAATTAGTGAGCATCATATATCAGGCCAACTTCTCACACTACCTCTCTGCTATTTCCGCCTTCTTAAGGCTCCCTGATCAGCCCTCTTTGTTCAAGTCCCCAGTTGTAAATAGGTTTTTGAAGGGCATCACTTATGTTTCCTCCTGTTCCTTTCGTGATGCCTCAATGGGACTTGAACCTTGTTCTGACCTATCTGATGTGCGCTCCTTTCGAGCCACTTCGTCTCCTTACTCTGAAGACTGCGTTCCTGGTTGCCATCACCTCTGCCAGGAGGGTGAGTGAGCTCCAGGCTCTTTCCTCTGAACCTCCCTTCCTTTCTGTCCATCCGGACAAAGTTGTGTTGCGGATGCGACCCTCTTTCCTGCCCAAAGTAGTCACAGCCTTCCACATCGGGCAGACCATCACCTTGCCCACCTTCTTTCTGCCTCCGCATCCCTCGAAAGAGGAAGAGAGGCTCCGCCATCTGGACCCAAAAGGTGCGCTCTCATTCTATTTGGATCGCACACGCCAGTTCCGGGTGGATGACCAACTCTTTGTTGGTTACGTGGGCGCTAAGAAAGGTCGGTTGGTGCACAAGCGGACCATCTCTCGGTGAGTCGTGTTGTGCATCAAGGTATGCTACTCTTTGGCTAAAAAGGAGTCTGCTGTTGGGCTGAGGGCCCATTCCACTCTGGCCACGGCAGCTACTACTGCCCTGGGCCGGGGAGTCCCCTTGCAGGACATCTGTCAGGCAGCTACGTGGGCCTTGCTGCAGACATTTGCAAGACACTACTGCCTGGACAACCAAGTCCGGAGAGATGGCTTTTTCGACCGTTCCATTCTCCAGGACTTTCTGGTGTGATCATTGGTTCGCAGACCCCCCACTGGGGTTGGTATTGCTGGGGTATTTAAAGGTAAGGAATCTAATACTATCCTGTTTCTTTCAGATGCACAAGTTACTTGCCTTCAGTAACGATATATCTGTAAGAAACAGTAGTTGGTGTTAGATTCCTTGCCGCCCCACCCATCCTCCCCGTTCTGCGAACTAATATCTAGGGTTAAGGTCATCCCCTTTCAGGTTCCTAGTTTCATGGCACCAGTGTTTGTTTTTATCATGGCTCTGCGTTTCTAGCGCGGAAAAGCTATGTATAAGAACTGACGTCAGCGCGCGAGGGTGGCATCTAAGTACTCCGGCGACGTCTTCCCGACGCAGACGACGGACGCGGAGCCGCAGACGACCCCTACTGACGCGCAAGGGTACTGCTACTCAAAAGCTTCCGGATCCAGTCTGACGCCTGGGGATTTTCGAAGGTAAGGAATCTAATACGAACTACTGTTTCTTACAGATATATTGTTACCAAAGGTAAGTAACTTGTGCTTCAGCAGCTATCGGTCGGACGCGTTTAGTCGGATTATTACGTTTTGCGATAAAAAAACTTTTTGAGTTTACTAAAAACGTGCTCGTGGACATCTACTGCTCTAATGCTCGAATCTTCCTGCCCTTTCACTGTCTGAAATGTTAATATGGCACTAGATACCAGCACATTCATTTGATTTACACACTCTGCTTTACATGCCACCTTTGACCATTTAAGGCGACGTGTGTTATTGGACATATGAGCCTCAACAAAGTCAGGGTTAGCGGCCAGTCCCTCTGCCGAACTAGAAATAAAAGAACTTAAAGAAAGTAGCAGAGGGTTATGGTCACTTTCGGGACGGTCTATTACCTCCATATCCAGTAGGCTTGATCATAGCTCTCTACTACGCAGAAAAAAGTCTATACGACTAGTGCCTTGGCCACTAATGAAGGTTGGCATCCCTAGTATATCCAAGTTAGTGCGTCCATTGGCTGCTCTCACCCCATGTTCCAAACAGAAAACGTTCATTTGAATAGCTGCACTAGACCATTTTTTGATGACGGGGAGATCCAGTGTAGGGATGGACCAGGGTTCAACCTCTTCTGCACTAACATACGAATAGTGAATATCCAGGGGTTCGAATGTGCTGTTAAAGTCGCCACCTATTAAAAGCTTGTCTTGCCCTAAGTTATTTAATAGAGAAGAGTCTAAAATTGCAACCGTTTCCGATTACTTACCACCTTGCATGCCCCTTGAGTAGACATTAATGAGTAGCATACCCGGTAGACTCCCCACGTGTAGCTTAATGATAAGGATGTCCCTGCAGTCGATGTAAATCTCCAAGTTTGAAACGATGGGACTGCCTAACCCATGTAATCAAGCCCCCTTGGGTCTACCACCCAATCCCTGTTCGGCCTCTTGAGAAAAATGTAAGTAACCTGGACGAAAAACTTTTTCCACGGCCCATGTCTCTTGAAATGAAATAAAACAATATCTTGTGCCTCTATGAGTGTAGACCATTCACAGGAAGGAGTTTTGCTGGCCAGTCCAGCAATATTTCAGGAGACCAATTTTGGGCCGTTAACGTCATTATAAGAATCAATATTGCTTAATTGTGGACATAGGCCACACCCTTGTACAGAGAGATTTGTCTAGTTGCCGTGGCCAATCACTACTGGGTCATGATAGCAAGAAAATGCCTCAAAGGGTCCTGTAGAGGATAGGTGTACACCCATGGTTAACATTCTATGGCCATGCAAAGGGGAAACAGTACTTGGATTCAAAACATTTAGAGATACACCCTTCCCCTAATCAACTACTATAGGGGTAACTGTAGCAAAGGGAGATTTACAACTCAGTCAGTCAATGTCCTCCAAGCTTGTAAGTAACTCAAATCTATTATGAACAGGTATATTAAAACCATGACTCATTTGACCCTGGGACCCATTCCATTGAGGACACCTTCTGGGGGTATGCGGAATGTTATTGCGGGAAGAAAAAAAACAAGCGGCATTATACATATACCATCCATATTCAGGTCTCTTGCACCTGCCCTTTCTAGAATCGTTCTTACCAGTTAAGGAGACCAGAAATTCAGCACCACACAATCACCACTGCATATTTTGGGCGAGGTACCAACCCAGGAGGTCCTACGGATCATTTTAAAATTGTTCTAGAGTTTAATAGGTGTAGGGCCTTGTTTTTCAGGGCTGACCAATGTTCCTCAGAGTCTGAATGCAGTATTGGAACGTTGGTCAGTATGATGGTATATGGTGTGGATTCGAGCGGTAACTTTAGGAAATCCCCCGGCTTAGAGAAGCCTCCCCCGGGCCTTCCTAAATCACCGCCCTCATTCACCACCAACGATTTCCCTGTCCTGGCTGATGTAGGATGTGTGATTAGCGGATTTGCAGAGGAGGCACACACTGTCTTACTGTTGCTAGCTACGGCGTCTGTAAAAGATGTAGGTTTAGCATGCACTATTACTGACCTAGGCTCCTTTGGGACACTAGCAGTCTCATTCCGTGTTTGGTTTTCGGGAGGAGAAGATGGTGCTCAATTGTTTTAAGCCTTACTTCAATATCTGACAGCTTAGTTAGTACGAGCTCTAGCATTGCTGCAATTCTTTCCTCCAATTTAGCAAGCATGTGGTCTTCGGGTTCTTTCACACCCTGACTTAGAGGAACCTGTGCACTATTGCCAGGAGAGTTATTGGAGTTTGTGGTGGTTAAAACTGAAAAACTACTTTTTTTACCTCGGGCCACCCCTCTTGTTTTTGCCATTTTATTGGCCTGCAATGTAGCTAGAGGCAAAGTGCTTGCTTTCCTTTTTTTGACTGAGTAACTCCGTCCCTTTCCCTCTCCTGCACGGAGTGTTGCTTACGAGTGCGAACCTGTCTTGGGGGAATGGGTAGGTGTAGGAGAGTAGGGTCTGCAATCCTATGATCACCCAGATTTTTTGCTTTTGTTTCACTGGTTTACGACTTTCTCTGGCTGTGGGCCTGCCAATCAGACCCACAGCCTGGCTGTTCTCTCTCTAAATTACAACATGTACCCTAGGTGCATTTACCAATTGGTACTGGGCCACCTTATCAGACCCTGTAACTCAGGGCATAGGTGTACCCAGGGCCTACCAGGGGCTGAAGCATGTATTATGCCACCCCTGGCTGGCCTCCTAAATTTGACACAACTGGCTGCATGACAGCTGGGGCAAAGTCGTGTAATCACCCTTTGCTGTAGATATAGTATACCTATATCTAACCCTAAAATGGACACGCAGATTCCTATCAGTCACTCCTATGGCAGGCCTTGACAATCCTGAAGGCAGAGTGCTTGGAATCGTGTGAGATGGTGCTCTGGCATGAGCTGAGCCTGTCTGCAGCTTGCGGAACCAAGTCCTAATAGCTGTTCCATGATATCGCATACCATATACTCTTAAGTGCATTATAATCCTCGCGGTTAAATGCTATCTTTGGTATTGCTTTATCAAAACATGTCGAGTAAGGTGTCATACGAATTGGAATACTAACCCCTCGCCAATTCTGGCGACGGGGTTAGCATTCCACCCTTCTAGAGGGACACGACATGTATGTAACTGTGAACCCCGGTTAAAGTTAAACGAAGCCTCAGCTCCACAAAATGGATGCTGCCACCACAGACACGAGTCTGACCCCCTGCAGCTGGGAGTCCTTCCAGCGAGGGGAGCCTGGACAAAGGGTTTCCTGTCAGGGGCGGTGCTAGCACCGTCCCAGACATGGTTTTGTGTATCCTGGGTAGGCAGGGCTTTACAGGAAGGTGACTGCTGAGTGGCACCCCGGTGCTCACTACGCATAGGCCGGTCAGAACCAGTTCCAGGGGCACACCAGCCCCTGGCCTGGGGGAAGTCCGGCATGGCAGAGGGGTGTAATCACCCCCCTCCTAGTCCCACCCATAGGCAGGACCTAGTCACCGGGTCAGCCCCTTTTCTTAGTATAAAGATAGGAGCGGGCCCCCTGTTCAAATTAGATCATCTTTGGAATCAAGACACGACTTTCTGCGAAAGACATCAAGATTTCCTTCTTCCAGATTCTCCCTTGTGGCTAAGGAGTACTCACCCTGCATCAAGCGGGCACCATCCTAAGAACACTGCGGTCTGCTGCAAGTCCTTCTTCACGAATTCGACGACCCAGCTCGACGAGACCCGGCTTCCCTGGCACCTCTGACCTCTACTCACCTCTACAGCAAAGCTGAGAACTGTGAGTGCGACGAGACCTCGAGGGACCGACGATCGCCAAGACTGCACGACTTCTTTGCAACAAGCCCACCGTGTGCTCCACTGGTGAGTGCTTTGGGGTCCGAGAAGCCCCAACCCTGAGCAGCTCCAGCACCGAAGATCAGCCCTCCAGCATCTCCACGATCTGCGTGGGGCCCTTCTGCTTTTGCGTGCTCACCGCGCTGTGTGGCTACTAGCCGGCTGGCTTGTGGCCTTCTTCACGACGCCCGACGACATCACTGCTGCTTCCTTCTTCAAGAGAGGCACCCCGGACCCTCCTGGTCCACTCCAGACGCCATTTTAAGTCCACCGCGTGGGCTTGAATTTGCCAAGGCTTCGTTGCCCAATCCTGGGTCCAGCGACGCAGACAGCTTCATCCATCGTGGGACAGCTCGCTCCTCCATCCTGGTCGCCGACAACGCCTCCTGGTCCGTGAGATCTGCGAGCACAGCGTCACCCACTCACCTAGTCGAGGTGACTACCATCCGGTGCCCTCCTGGTGCCACCTGACTACTGGCTAGTAGTCTCGAACTTGGTCCCCTCTGCTTTCAGGTGTCATCTTCCTTCGATCCAGGCTTGGATCCATCGAACTTTCTTCACTGGTCGCCTGCCAGCAACTTCTTTCTTCCCGGCTCCTGGTCCGTCTACGAGGATTCCCGGCGTCTTTTGAGACCTATGCAGCCGCAGCCCCTGGGCTAGGTAACTTCGGCATTTCGGTGCCCCAGCATAGCCTCACTATCCAAGGGTCAGGATCCACTTTCGTTTTCCTCCTACCAGGTCGGGTTCGCCCGAGAACACTAACTTTGTCATTACTAGCTACCATAGACTTTGTCCCCTATCACGCGTGAGAGTGCACACTCTGCACCCGAGTCCCCTAGGCCTCCTAGAAGTAATCTGAAGATTCTATAGTCAAGTCCTAGCGATTCCTAAGCCTATTAGTACTGTACTTACCTGCTAGTAATTTCGCATTCCACTTTCAGAGTATATGGTTTTTCGTGCCCCTCGGGCATTTGTATATACTGTGCTGACTTTAGTATGTTCGTAAGAGTTTTGTTTTGTGCTTAGTACCCTGTCCTCATAAAGAGTACAGGGCTGTTGTGATTCTTAATAAATATCTTGTTTATTTTCATAACACTCGTGTGGTGTCCTTTCACTGGGTATTCAAGGGGTATATGTGTGGTAAACAGCTGGCTTAACACGCCCTCTCGAGTCTTTAGCCTTAGACTGCTCGTATCCATGCTACTAGGATAGCTGGTCTATAAGGTTGACTTACAACCAATCATCAATAAGGGTTGCTGGACTGATACATAGTGTTCACTAGAATAGTGAGCACTGCATATCAGGCCACCTTCTCACAGTAGGGATCTGAGTATTAGAAACATTGACTGCAGACAATGAGACTTCAACTTGACTAGGCTGTGACCTCACCGGATCTAACAATGTTCAATCTGGAGTTAAAGCAATGGATGTCTGAGGATCGGTAATAGGATCAACTAACAAAGCAAATCGCGGTTCCAATGAGTCTCCTTTGGGTGAGCTGTATTTCGTGGGTAAGGAATGACTCCGCCCGCTGCAAACAAACCATCCAATGTGCCCACCACCCCGGGTCCCCCTGTCCCCTTACGGCTACCTTTACTCATAATAATTAAAAAAATAAGATCCAAAATACCTATTATAGATTCAATTACACTAACCAAGTCCTTGTCAGCTCTGGCTCACAGATGAAAGGGAGGTGGCTCCTCCTGGCTTCGGGCACGGGACGGGCCTGCCCTTGGCTTCGCCTGGGCGCGTCCTGCGCTGTGGGAGCCTTTGATCGTTTTTTTTTTTTGTAAAATTTATTTGATCGTTTTTTAAGCACCTCCTGGTGCTATCCTACTGATGCTTTGGCCTGCCGACACGCTAGGGACGCTGGGACTTGTAGTTCTTGTAGACTTGTAGTTCTTGCCCCGGTGTTCGTCGTGGTGTTGCAGTCCCCTGGACTGATAATGCTCTGGCGTGTGAGGAAAACGGCAACCATCAGGAAATCAGCAGGTAAGAAAAGGGACCCCAGGCCGCAGTGTCCGGGCAGATGAGGGAGCAGATAGATGAACAGGTAAACCGCACACCTTCACCTACAGAGCATCTCGGCTCTGGGGGTTCACGGCTTATGGCGATGACTCTTGGCAGCTTTCAGCGGCACATGTTTCACTCCCCTCCGCTCTGTTTTCGCTCCGCTCCTACTCCCGCTTAATGTGCGGCTTGAAAACCCCTGCGAGGAGCAACAGCTTTCTCTGGCAGCTGTTGGGAGCAGAGATTGGGGCCGGAGGAGAGGGCAGAGGGCTGGGAGCCTAGGGACCTAGAGAGGGAGGCAACAGCAGAGCTCGAAGCTAGATGTTCGGCAAAACAAGCATCCTGGAACCAGTTTTGGGATATTACCCCTCTTGTCAGGCTAGATTGAATCCAGTGCCACAGTAAGCAAGGGACCCACATCTGGCCATACCCTTAGCCACTTAGTGCGAACATAGCAAACAGAACAAGATGATGGACTTTTTGTGTTGTAATAAGTCCCATGCGGGTATCCTTACTTAGTATATTACACTTACCTAAGCTGTTAAGGAAATATTGGGTTGCCCTTTTCCTTCAAAATGATTGACGCAAGCAAAACAACCATCTCCTAGGGAATTGGCACTGTTGAGAGACAAGGAAATGCTTGAAGAGTCTGAAGTGCCAGAGTGTTAAGGGCCAGATGATGAGACCTAGTTCTACCTCAAAAAGCTAGATGCTCCGAAAGACACTGAACATAGAAAACACATGGCTCCAATGCCTCAGGGTTGCAGAGGGATTTAGCAGAAGCAATCGGGCTTGAAGTCTTAAAATACCTAAAAGCAAAAGCCTTCGGCAGTCCACAGAAAAAGAACACAAAAGGAGCCCATGGGTCGAATCAAAGACACGCCAGCTACGGTCGACCAGCCTCGCCCTCGCCGGCGTTCCACGCATTCGCAGAGCCACCGCCGGGGGACGATCCTTCTCCTACCTGGCAGCAAAGACATGGAACTCCCTCCCCACCCACCTTCGGCTCACCCAGAACCATTTCTCCTTCAGGAAGCAACTCAAGACCTGGCTTTTCGAGCAGTAACGGACCCCTTCCCCCCAGGCCTTGAGACCCTTACGGGTGAGTAGCGCGCTATACAAATGCCATGATTGATTGATTGATTGACTCTACATCAAAAGAGGAACTGAGATAGGAGGAAGGAATAGGAAGGAAAAGGAATGGAAGTGTTAGCACAAATTCGATCCTGAAGACAGATGCTGAACAGGTGCTCAAAGACGAAAGGAAGAAGTCTGCTCAAGGGAGAAATGGTGGCCCTCATACAGAAAAAAGTTTGATATAACATTTGAGGGGTTTAGAGTCTCAGCAAGGACAGAGGAGAGTGGGACCCTGGAAGACGACCATGCTGAGTTAGAGCCTCCAACACCTGAAGCTAAAAAGAAGGAAAAGGAATTCTTCTTCAGAAGTACAGTTTGAGCAGGGTATGCTTCAGACAGAGTCAAAAGAGGGATGGGTGGACCTCTACACTGATCAATACATTTATAACGCTATCATTAAAAGACCTCTGACACACATGGGTTCCAGTTCAAGGAGTAACGGTCAGAAGAATGGTTTCTGATGGACCCTTCACAAAATATTTAATTTCTTCTTATGTTGTGAAGCATGTTAGAGCAGGGAAAAAAGGCAATTAAAGAATTGACCTGTTCATATGTCACACTGAGGGTGGAGAAACAATACAGTCACTTCACAAATGAGCCCTCCACATATAAAGAATAACACCCCTGTAGGCTCCATTATAGTCTGCTGTTGGAAAAAGGGTTAATACGTCAACATCTGCTGGCCCATTGCCATACAAAGAAAACAAAAGAAAATGATGGATACGAAAATCGAGATAGAGGCCATCACACAATGGTGTGTCGCAAACTCCAGTGCCTTGTTAATCAGGTATGGTAATCTACAGTGGGGAGAGATAAAGGAGCTGATGCAACACTTTTGAGAAGATTAAAGCCATTCACATTTTTCAAGAGGGAAAAAGAACTCTGAATACATGCCTTAAATCGGCACTAGATTCAGCAAACAATTGTGCACTAGTACTACTGTTGGGAGTTATGCCCCTTCACTGGGTTTCAAAGGTTTTAGATCACTAGAATTATTTTGCCTGTTATAGGAGAAACCTTATTTAAAGTAGCATTAGAGGACCCCACCAATGAGGTGGCATTAGAGGACCCCACCAACATGAAAAAAGCTCCCACAAAAGCAATGGGAGTCTTGCAGTTTAGGGGAATCTTTCAAGAGGAAAGGTACTCCAATCAAGAAAACCTTGTGGGGAAGGATTTCAACAAGCAAACCTGGTCTGTTTTACTCAACTAAGTAGCGGGTAGATCATGAACATGACAGTGGCAACTGAACACCAATGTAGTCCTCTCAGGGCAGTGTCAGTAGGAAAGGACCGACACACAAGCGTTTGCCCCATTCTTAAAATGAGACTCAAACAAATGGCCTCAGGCAAGTAACGCCAGTAGTGAAAAGATATGGGGGTTCCTCCAGGAATGTAGGTTAATTACCTCTGACAAATGAGTACTCAACATCGTAGGACATGGATACTGTATAGAACTACAATAGGTATCACTGAATGTCAAACATAAGGAAAGAACTTACAAACAAGAGGAACTATGCAGAACGTATAAATAGAATTCAAGATGAGTAATTCCAGAGTCTGTAAATTCTTCTCATAAAGGTTATTGTGTTTCTTTGTAAATTAGTTGTGAAATTCCAATCTTTACTTGGTCCACATATTTGCGGTTTGATAGAGAAAATCCACAAATGAGATCTCCAAGGTTCAATGGAAGAACAATTTAGGATGCTGGATTACAGCCATACAACAGGTGCTTTGTTTGATTGGCTTCCTGCTACCTCAGGGCTTCTGCAGTGCCAATTATTAGTTTAATGATGATGAAGAAATGCAGTGACATATAGAGCACTTTGATAAGCTTCATATGCTTCTGCAGACCCAGGGGATAACAATTGCAGCATAGAGCTAAAGCAGATAGCAATGAATGTTAAAAAAAATAACTTAAGTGATTGAAGCTATTTATATTACAACTGTAGATAAAAGACCTGCAAAAGGGAGTAGACCAAGGAATGTACTCTGTGCTTTGTGATCTCAAAGCAGGACTTGACATGAAGGGCCTTCATCAACCTCAGATTAATGAAGAAGTTGCATCAGAACACAGAACTTCAAAATGGCCACAATGCAAGAAGGCCTGCTCACTAACCTTAAACGGCCACAATGCAAGAAGTCCTGATCACTAACCTTAAACAACTAAGGCTCGAGCTGCGCAAAGCCGAGCGGAAATGGAGATCTAATTATTCAATTGAAGACAGAGAACATTTCGTCACTACCAGCAGAGATTACAAAATAGCCATCTCAACCACTAAATCACCTTATTTCTCCTTAAAATGACTTAAAGCTCACAATAAATTATACGGCATTTTCAAAATCGTCAATGACTTATGTAATGACACTAGAACCTCCCCGATACAGACCCCCACTCAAGAACTGTGATTCTCTACATCACTTCTTCCTTGACAAAATCACAGTCATTAAAAATAGTCTCCCCAACACCTTCAACTGGGAACCTCTGGAAGATATCTCCAAAAATCAAAGCATTTTAGACACACTTCAACCCATATGTACCAAAACCTTATCAGCACTCATGACCGTGTCAAATTAGATTCTCCCGAGGACTGTTGTCCCCCGCATGTCTCTAAAGAGATATTCACCATCCTGCCTCAGAGCGTGCTTCCTCTTTTAAATGAGTCACTGTGCCAAGGCAAGGTTCCCACTGCCTTCAAGCACGCCAGGTAGTTCCTCTTATAAAAATGCCAGGGGCAGATCCTAGCAACCCTGTGAACTACCGTCCTATTTCCCTTCTTCCCTTCCTGGCAAAAATCTTGGAGGCCCACGTAGCTAGTTGCTGGTCCAATTTCATTGAACGCTCTGAGTACCTTGAACCTAACCAAGCCGGCATCCGTCCTGCGCACTCTACAGAGGCTGTGATCTTGGCGGTACGGACACTCTCAGATCTAACGCAGACAGGGGCGACCATCAAGCTCTGGTACTCCTGGATTTGTCTGCCGCGTGACGCGGTTGACCATACCATCTAACTGAACCGTGTCGAGCAAGCCGGCCTGCGGGGCCCTGCACTGGAATGGATCAAATCCTTCCTTGCCAACTGCACTCAGGCGGTCAGGCTGGGAGGGTTTACTGCCCCTAAACTCTCTTCCACATGCGGGGTCCCGCAGGGCTCCTCTCTGTCTCTGCTGCTCTTTAATCTCTACATGAGACCTCTGATCTACTCACTAAAAAACAGAAATATCACTGTATTCAACTACGCTGATGATCTCCAGATTATCTTCTCTCTCAGCTTCCCTAACGCTGTGAGTGAATTTCAATTCACCATGCTTCACATCCAGCGTTGGATGGATTTGAACCAGCTGAAACTTAACCCTGGCAAGACAGAGCTGGTCTTGCTTGGGAATAGCATGAATAGCTGGGGCACGCAATTTTGGCTGCCTGAACTCTGGCCCCCTCCCACTGCTTCTCCCTCTGTGAAAAGCCTGGGGGTTACCATCGACGCAGACCTCTCGCTTCGGGGTCAGGTGGGCTGAGTGATTTCCTCCAGTGTACATCAATTACGGAAAATTAGGAAAATAGCACACTTGTTAACCCACTCTGCTCTAATTCAGGTGGTGTTAGCACTCATACTCTCACGGCTCGATTTCTCCAATTCGATCTATCTCGGCCTTCCGCTCGGTCTGCAAAAAAGGCTTCACATGGTCCAGAACCAGGCAGCCAGACTGATATATAAACAGCTAGACCATGCCTTGCACAACTTCATTGGCTCCCGATAGCTCACTGAGTATCCTTCAAGACAGGCTGCTTAGCCTTTAAGGCCTTGCACGGAAACAACCCCAGATTCATCAGCTGCATGCTCACCAAATACATCCCGCGGCGTAGTCTCCACTGTTCCCATCACCTCCTGCTTACCACCTCCTCTTTCAGACGGAAAGAGGAGGTGGATGGGAGGTGGATGGGAGGTTGCAGCTTCTCTCACCTTGCCCCCAGATTCTGGAACTCTCTTCCTCTGGCTCTGAGAAGCTGTAATGACCTTCTCAGCTTCAGAAAGTCTTTGAAGACATGGCTATTTGAGCAAGCGTATGCCTATTATCCTGTCGCAAAAGCCCTCAGTACTCCGCGCCATGAAACCTTCGGGTATACGCGCGCCTAATAAATACCTACTAACATAACATAGATGACTAAATGGCAACAATAGACTTCAAGGATGCCTGCTTTCATTTCACCATGAACAGGCACATAAAATACCTCAAGTTTGCAGTAAACAATTCAAAATTCTTCCATTTATTATAAAATTGTCACCAATGGTGTTCGCAAGTGCTTGGTAGTGGTGGCCGCTCACAGAAAAAGGCAGCTGATACATCTCCTAGACGTCAAAGAAGTGAGCCACGTTAGCATTCATATCAAATATACCAATAAATCACGTTTGCAAGGCCGAGGCATGGTCATTTTAGCCACATTTTCACAAAACACTAATGTAAAAATGCGCCACCTTACAGAGAAGCACAGGAGGGTCAGAAGGTACTGAGACTGTTTGTGAACACTCACTACAACCCAACCTTCGAAGAAACGAAATACAGCTATCTAATCAATGCACAACATGTGAATAAAGAAAATAATGTTGCAAAATGAAAAGGTTCCTCACCAGTAGGAGTAGTGTTGCAGTTGTAACACTTTCTTGATTATCTTGCAACCCTCCTGGTTCCACATAGAAGTTTAAGCAAAATGTGAGGCACTAACACACCAGATGGAAAGCCCCAAAACAGCATAGCTCACCAAGAGGGGAGAAGAGTCTGAAGATTGTGACCACTCACTAGGGCATTCTGGGCTTGCATCTGATGTCCTAGGGAAAAGAGGATGCCCAACTATTTATTGACACCCAAAAGGAATTTTAAAAAAAAGGTGGGAAGAAAGTGATAACTCAGGATCCAACAACTACATAGCAAAATAATACAGTGAAGGTGAATCTACAAAGTCTTTGAGCTGCAAACCTCTTCCTAAAGGTAAGAAACCTCTTTGTTTGTTCTGTGCCTCATAGTTGACCTTCTTTGCCACCAAGGAACATATTTGCTTCGGTCACATTTTCTAGATGATATGGTGGGTTAAAAGGGCGAGCAGGAATTTCTGTATTATGAAGGGGGTCAATTTATGCTGGCCTTCTAGAGATTTTTTTGTCGTGAAGCCCACAAATATAAGGCACACCCGGGAATATATCTTCAGCCCCAATGTGAATTTGCTTACTTCATCCCCTTTAGAGAAAAAGAAAATGGACCAGTGTCTCTCACTGTACTCTTATCTGAGATCTGAAAGAGACACGTTGGTGATAGATTCCTTACCTTAGAATATCCCCAGGCGTCAGACTGGGTCTGGAAAGTTTTGCTTAGCCGTATCCCTGCGCGTCAGTAGGTGGCGTCCTGCGGTTCTGCGTCCGGCACTGGCGTCGTAAGTGCTGAGAATGTCACGGAGTACTTAGGCACCCCCCATGCGCACTGACGTCAGTTCTTTCTTTTTCCACGCCAGCAAGCGCTGATCCTGATTGAGCACGTACCTTAGTCACTTTTTGACTACTATTTGAGACTTTTGTCTCCCCCTTTTTTCTCCTGGTGCACGTAGGGATGTCTGGCTTTAAATCCTGTGGGGACTGCCGCCGTAATATGTCGGTGGTAGACCCCCACGATGGTTGCCTCTATTGCCAGGAGACTGATCACGACTCCCAGGACTGTTGATGCATGGCCCCAAAGGCCTTGAGGGAGCGGCGCCGGAAATTGCTGAAGGTCCGGCGTTCCTCATACCGCCGCTTCGGGTCTAGGGGCCGTTGCCGGGACCACTCGTGGGACCGGAGCCGTCGCTCCTTGGGCTCCAAGTCTTTGCCTTTTGAGTCTGGTAAGCGTCGTCCTAAAAAGAAATCAAAGAAGCTGGTTCGCTCTCAGACGTCTCTCCTCGGAGGCGGACGAGGGGGACAGGGGCTCTGCCCCTGCGGCTCCTCTGGAGCCTGGGAGTCCCATTGTCTACCGTTCCCTACCAGGGTCCATCGGCGACTCCCGAACAGGTGCAAGAGTTTCTTGCTGACATGGACTGCCTTTTTGGGCCTCGGGCTCCCGCCTGCATGCCT
This sequence comes from Lissotriton vulgaris, assembly GCF_964263255.1. Lineage (NCBI taxonomy): Eukaryota > Metazoa > Chordata > Amphibia > Caudata > Salamandridae > Lissotriton > Lissotriton vulgaris. The sequence continues at coordinate 1,768,125,686 of NC_141687.1, forward strand.
TTGGGCCCCGGGGTCCTGTGTCCAGAACCTTTCAGACCGGCGGCTCCACCAGTGGATCCAGTCTCGGCACCACATGATCCTATGCCATTGGCTCCGGCGCCACTAGGTGCAGCCAATCCAGGTGTGGCCCCGGCACCACTCTCGGCGCCCCACTGGGTGCCATTCATCCGCCCTTGTCAGGACCATTTTTTCCAACCTGGAAACAACATTGGGATGGGGCGCAGTTGTACATAAAAACTTCTCCAGACGCTACCGCCAGAAAGGCAGGGGGCCTGGCCACCCTGCCTTTCTGACCACCCATCCCACGCCTGAGAGGCTGGTCATCCAGGTCTCAGCGTCACAGAGTGCCTTTCCCACGGCTCCGCCGGATAAGGACTCCAAGAAACTAGAACAGTTTGGGAAGCGGTTGTTCTCTTCGGCCAGCTTGGGGCTGCGGTCGCTGAACACCGCCTGCTTGTTGGGACGCTACTCTCACACAGTGTGGGATACTGTTGCTCAGGTGGTCCCTGTGTCCTGAGGAAGTCCAGGCTGTCCTTTCACAGGCAATTGCTGAAGGAAAGGATGCAGCTAAGTTCGCCATTCGGTGTGGTTTGGACACCACAGACTCGGCAGGGTGATGTCTTAAACGGCGGCATTGCGACGCCACGCCTGGTTACGTTCGTCTGGGTTCTCGCCCGATGTCCAGAGCTCGCTCAAAGATATGCCCTTCGATGGCACCCGCTTTTTTGGCGATAAGGCCGACAGTGCTTTGGAGCGCTTCAGGACTCGTGGTCCACAGCCAAGTCCTTGGGTCTTTCTGCTAAGAACCCTGCCACTTTTGATTTTTCTTATCTTTCGTGGCCTAGGCAGAGGCACCAGGGCACGTTCCCTCAGCAAGCCTGTGCAGAACCAGCCTCAGCGCGGCCGTGGTCGCGGCTTACGCAGGGGCGGGGCAGGGAATCAACGTGCGGGTGGGTCCACCTCCACCCCCGCTGCTCTTACCTCCAAACCTTGCTAGTCCGAGCTTTGTGGAGCACCCCACGCCGATGGGTGGCAATATCCGCCACCACCTCCCCCACTGGTGCAACATTACGTCGGACAAGTGAGTGCTGCAGATAATCAGCAAGGATTATTTCCTTCCCTTTCAGTCCTCCCCTCCAGCCATGCCACCTCGGTGCCACCGCCTGTCAGGGGATCATTTGGGTCTTATCCAACAGGAAGTCACGGTCCTCTTGGCCAAGGGGACCATTGAGTGCGTTCCCAGGCGGGAAGTGGGGAGTGGTGGTGGTTCCCACTATTTTCTGTCCCCAATAAGGACAAGAGGGGCCTGCGCCCAATCTTGGACCTCCGGTGCGTCGATCGCTTCCTCCGGAAGGAGAAGTTCAAGATGCTGAGTCTGGCTCAGGTCCTGGCTGCCCTGCACCCTGGAAACTGGATGGTAGCGTTGGACTTGCAGGGCGCTTATTTTCACATCCCCGTCCTGCCGGGCCACCGGAGTTACCTGCGGTTCATGGTAGGCCAGGAGCATCTCCAGTTTGCTGTGCTCCCCTTCGGCCTTACCAGCCCCCCTCATGTGTTCATGAAGGTGATGGCTGTGGTCGCAGCTCATCTGAAAGAAACACGTTAGTATTAGATTCCTTACCTTAGAATATCCCCAGGCGTCAGTCTGGATCTGGAAACTTTTGCGTAGCAGTACCCCTGCGCGTCGGTAGGCGTCGTCTGCAGGCGTCCCCTGCGGCTCCGCGTCCGTCGTCGGCGTCGTGCGCCGTGATGACGTCGCTGGAGTATATAGACACCGCCTCCACGCGCTGACGTCAGTTCTTCTTTTTTCCGCGCCAGTAAGCGCAGATCCGAAGAGCAGTACTCCGGTCTTTTGACCAAGTTTTGTTAACTTACTATCTCTTTTTGGTGCCTGGTAGGATGCCCGGTTTCAAGAATTGTGACGGTTGTGACCGCACGATGTCGGTCACGGACCATCACCGACTCTGCCTCCGGTGCCTGGGCCCCGACCACGACGTGGACGCCTGCGTCGATTGCCGGGCTCTGACTAATAAGGCTAGACGGGAGCGGTCCCGCAAGCTACTCGAGCTCCGGGTGTCGACCCCGCGTCAGGAGCGGTCACGGTCCGGCCGGAGGTCCAGGGAGCGTTCGAGAGAGCGGTCGCGGAGCCGCGCTGGGCGCTCCGGAAGTCGCCACCATTCATCGGGCTCTTCAGGTAAGAAACACAAGAAGTCGGGGCGTCGTCATCGCACCCCCGACTCCCCCCCCCCCCCCCCCCCCCCCCCCGACGCTCGTGCGATGCGGCCGGGGGTTCGGGTGACCCCATCCCCGCGGCTCCGCGAGAGTCGCCGGTGCGGCCTGCTCCATACCCTCCGGTCCCTGGGCAAGGTGCGACGCCTGAGGAGATTGAGGCGTTCCTCATGGCCATGAGGGCGCTCACTTCTCCGACGGGGCTTCTTGCGCCTTCGGGCCCAGTGAACCCGTCTGGGGGCCCTGGCGGCTCGGGTGTCCCTGACTCGACGCCATCGGGTGCTCCGGTGCCGCCGACGGCTCCGACCCCGGCGCCGCAAGGGCCTTCGGGGTCGACGCCGAGTGGTCTGCCGGCCGCTCCGGCGCCGATTCCATCGGGGTTGCCCCCGACGCCGCCCCCGCGCGGCGCCGGTTCTCCTGTGCCCGGGCGCCGGCACCGGGCGGCGTCGTCCCCATACCCTCCCCGAATCCGGACGCTGAGTCGAACCGACGTCGCTCGACGCCGGGCTCGACGCCGATGGGGCCTGTGAACCCCGAGGAGCATCGTTGACTCCGAATATGGAGATGATGAAGAGTACGGGGAAGGTTGGGAGGGGTCTGAGGACCCTCTGTCACGTGAGTGTCAGTATGACGTGGACTGGACAGGTGATTTGGGGGATGCCAGTGGTCTGGACGACTCTCCTAACCCTGGCTTTGTCTCTCCTCCTTCCGAGGCATCGGAGGAGGGAGCTGCTTATTCAGTGGTGTTGATGAGGGCTGCCAAGGCCTTACACCTTGAGCTCCCCGTCGCGGCCGTGAGGCCTAACATCCTCACTGAGGTCTTCAAACCGCAGTCATGCCCACAGGAGCCACTGCTGCCGTTTAACGAAGCCTTGTCGGACGTTCTGTTGGGCACATGGTCCAGGCCCTCTTCAGGTTCGCCTGTTGATCGGACCGTGGCCAAACGCCACCGTCCGTGTCCGGACGACCCCAAGTTCCTATCCACCCATCCCACCCCTGAGAGTCTGGTGATCCAGTCCTCGACTTCCCAGACCGCATTCCCGTCGGCCCCGCCCGACCGGGAATCTAAGAGGTATGACCAGTATGGCAAGAAGGTCTTCTCGTCCCTGAGTTTGGGACTGTGGTCTTGCAACACCGCTTGCCTCTTGGGCCGCTACACCCACTCTGTGTGGGATACGGTCGCGGAACTGCTGCCAGAATGCCCCTTGGAGGTGCGGGCGAAGCTCGGCAAGGCTGTGGCTGAGGGCCGAGATGCAGCTAAATATTCCATACGGTGTGGTATTGATACGACCGACTCGCTGGGCAGAGCTATGTCTACGACGGTGGCGATTCGTCGCCACGCCTGGCTGAGATCCGCCAACTTTTCGGCAGATGTCCAAAATGCCTTGATGGACATGCCGTTTGATGGCTGTCGCCTGTTTGGTGACAAGGCGGACCACGCGCTGGAACGCTTCAAGGACTCCAGGGTCACGGCCAAGTCCTTGGGTCTCTCGACCCAGCGCCAGCAAACGGGTTCGTTTCGCTCCTTTCGTGGCCAAGGAATGGGCGTCCCCACACGTGCTGCCAGCCACGCGCCGCAACAATCCTTTCAACGCGGTGGCGGCCGTGGAAACCGCCGTGGAGGCGGTCGGGGTCAACGGCCACACCTCCCCCCGCAGCATCTGCCTCCAAATCCTCCTAGTCCGTGCTTTCAGGCCCATGTGACGCCAGTGGGTGGCAGGGTTCGCCATCACCACGCCCGCTGGCGCACAATCACATCGGACAGGTGGGTGCTGCAACTCGTCCGAAGGGGCTACTCCCTCCCCTTCGAGACAACTCCTCCAGCCATGCCACCGCAGAACCACCGTGTGTCGGGGGACCACTTGACACTTCTGCGGGAGGAAGTTACGACCCTCTTGGCCAAGGGGGCCATCGAGCCAGAAGTAGGGCGTGGTTGCTATTCCCACTACTTTCTGGTGCCCAAGAAGGACAAAGGGGGCCTACGTCCTATCTTGGATCTACGGAACGTCAACGGCTTCCTCCGGAAGGAGAAGTTCAAGATGTTGACATTAGCTCAGGTCTTGGCTGCTCTAGACCCGCAAGACTGGATGGTAGCGTTGGACTTGCAGGATGCGTATTTTCACATCCCCGTCCTGCCGGCCCACCGGCGTTACCTGCGGTTCACGGTAGGCCAGGAGCATTTTCAGTTTATCGTGCTCCCCTTCGGCCTTACCAGCGCCCCACGGGTGTTCACGAAGGTGTTGGCGGTGGTCGCAGCACATCTGCGCAGGTTAGGGGTCTCAGTCTTCCCCTACCTAGACGACTGGTTGTTGAAGGCGGGCTCGCCCCAGACAGTCGTCCACCACCTTCAGATGACGGCAGACCTCTTGCACGACCTGGGGTTCTCCATCAATGTGCCGAAATCACACCTGTGTCCCTCTCAGAAGCTCCTTTTCATTGGAGCGGTTCTGGACTCGGCGCAGTTTCGGGTTTATCCTCCGGAACGGCGGGTCCGGGATATACAGGCTTTGATTCCCATCTTTCAGCCGCTATCCCGGGTTTCGGTCAGGTTGACGCTGCGGCTGCTGGGGCTGATGGCTTCCTGCATCCTTCTGGTGCATCACGCCCGGTGGCGGATGCGGGCTCTGCAGTGGGACCTGAAGTTTCAGTGGGCCCAGCATCAGGGCAACTTGTCCGACCACGTCTTGATCTCGGAGGGCACTGCGAGACAACTGCAGTGGTGGCTTACGGACCGCGATTGGGTCAGAGGCAGATCCCTCTCCCTTCCCCAACCGGAGCACGTTGTCGTGACGGACGCGTCCCTCCAGGGCTTGGGAGGCCACTTGGGAGAGGCGGAGATCAGAGGCATCTGGTCTCCGGCGGAGTCCCGGCTCCATATCAATCTGTTGGAGCTACGGGCGATTCGTCTAGCACTGAAGGCATTCCTCCCCTTTGTCAACGGGAGTGTAGTGCAGGTGTTCACGGACAACACCACCGCCATGTGGTACTGCAACAAACAGGGCGGGGTGGGTTCGTGGACCCTTTGCCAGGAGGCTCTGCGCCTCTGGCAGTGGCTGGAACGTCAGGGCGTGACTTTGACTGTTAAACACCTAGCAGGTTCTCTGAACGCCAGGGCGGACGAACTCAGCCGTCGGTGCTCGATGGGTCACGAATGGCGTCTGAACTCGGACGTGGCGCAAGGCCTCTTTCTGCAATGGGGAGAGCCTTGGTTAGATCTATTCGCCACAGAAGAGAACGCGCAATGTCATCAGTTCTGCGCGTTGGAGTTTCCAAGACGGCACTCGCACGGCGACGCCTTTCGGCGCGAGTGGAGTTGCGGTCTATTATACGCCTTTCCGCCTATACCACTTCTGCCCAGAGTGCTGAAGAAGATCAGGCGCGACCGGGCCCAAGTTATTCTTGTGGCTCCGGACTGGGCTCGAAGGTACTGGTATCCCGAGCTACTCAGCATGTCAGTCGGTCCCCCGATCCGCCTGTCCCTTCAGGAGGACCTTCTGTCGCAGCAGCAGGGGACGGTCCTCCACCCGAACCTGTCCAGTCTCCACCTCCATGCTTGGAGATTGAGTGGCGGCAGTTGAGGCCATTTGACTTGCCTCCTGAAGTCTGTGATGTAATTCTGGCAGCCAGGCGTCCCTCCACAAAGTCGGTATACGCCTGTCGGTGGAACAGATTTGTGGCATGGTGCACAGCAAAGGCTGTGGATCCTCTTTCTGCCCCTCTTTCCGAGGTTCTTCTTTTTCTTCTCTCTCTTGCCCAGCAGGGCTCTGCTCTGGGCACTATCAAGGACTACCTTTCGGCCCTTTCAGCCTTTCTAAGGCTTCCTGATCAACCTTCTTTGTTCAAGTCCCCAATTGTAACGAGATTCTTGAAGGGCATCACACACATGTATCCACCTGTTCCGTTTGTGATGCCTCAGTGGGACTTGAACCTGGTTCTAACCTTTTTGATGTGTGCTCCCTTTGAGCCCCTTCATTCTTGTCCTCTCCGTCTCCTGACTTTAAAGACGGCTTTCCTGGTTGCCATCACCTCTGCCAGGAGAGTGAGTGAGCTCCAGGCTCTATCTGTCCAACCCCCTTTCTTGTCCATTCATCCCGACAAGGTGGTTCTAAGGACTAGACCTTCTTTCCTGCCCAAAGTAGTTTCTGCTTTTCACATCGGGCAGTCCATCACCCTCCCCTCCTTCTTCCCGCCTCCGCATCCTTCAAAGGATGAAGAGCGGCTCCATGGTCTGGACCCAAAACGTGCGCTTTCATTTTATATGGATCGCACACGCCAGTTCCGGGTGGATGACCAACTGTTTGTTGGCTACGTGGGTGCAAAGAAGGGACGGGCGGTACATAAACGGACCATCTCTCGGTGGGTCGTTCTGTGCATCAAAGCGTGCTACTCTTTGGCTCGGAAGGAGCCTCCTGTTGGGCTGAGGGCCCATTCCACTCTGGCCACGGCGGCTACTTCTGCCCTGGGCCGGGGAGTCCCCTTGCAGGACATTTGCCAGGCGGCTACGTGGGCCTCGCTGCACACCTTTGCGAGGCACTACTGCCTGGACAGTCCAGTCCGGAGGGATGGCTTCTTTGGCCGTTCTGTCCTCCAGGACTTTCTGGTGTAGGAATGTATTGGTTCGCAGACCCACCACCGGGGTTGGTATTGCTGGGGAATCTATTCTAAGGTAAGGAATCTAATACTAACGTGTTTCTTTCAAGTTACTTACCTTCGGTAACGATATATCTGTAAGAAACATTAGTTAGTATTAGATTCCTTACCGAACCCACCCATCCTCCCCGTTCTGCGAACTGATACCTAGGGTTAAGGACATCCCTTTCAGGGCCCTAGTTTCAAAATGGCACAAGTGTTGGTTCTCACACGGCTCTGCGTGTTCTGGCGCGGAAAAGCTGTGTACAAAGAACTGACGTCAGCGCGCGGAGGCAGCGTCTATATACTCCAGCGAAGTCATCACGGCGCACGACGCCGACGACGGACGCGGAGCCGCAGGGGACGTCTGCAGACGACGCCTACCGACGCGCAGGGGTACTGCTACGCAAAAGTTTCCGGATCCAGACTGACGCCTGGGGATATTCTAAGGTAAGGAATCTAATACTAACTAATGTTTCTTACAGATATATCGTTACCGAAGGTAAGTAACTTGTTCATCTGCGCAGGTCAGGGGTGTCAGTCTTCCCCTACCTCGACGACTGGTTGTTGAAGGGGGACTCGCCCCCAAACAGTTGTCGGCCACCTTCAGATTACGGCCGATCTCCGCCACCTGCTGGGGTTCTCCAACGTGCCGAAGTCGCACCTAATTCCCTCTCGGAAGCTCCCCTTTATCGGAGAGGTTCTGGATTAAACGCTGTTTCAGGTTTATCCTCCTGAGCAGCGAGTCCGGGATATTCCGGCTATGATTCCAATCTTTCAGCCTCTTTCCTGGGTTTGTCAGGATGACCCTCCGGCTCCTGGGCATGATTGCCTCCTGTATCCTGCTGGTGACACTTGCCAGATGGCATATGCAGGCTCTGCAGTGGGACCTTAAGTTCCAGTGGGCGCAGCATCAGGGCAACCTGTCCGATCATGTCCAGATCTCGGAGGTCACTGCACAACAATTGCAGTGGTGGCTCACGAATCGCGATTGGGTTCATGGCAGATCCTTCTCCCTTCCCCAACCAGAGCACACAGTGGTGACGGATGCGTCCCTCCTGGGATGCGCAGCCAATTGGGAGAGGTGGAGATCAGAGGCCTCTGGTCTCCGGCGAAGTCCCGGCTCCATATCAACCTTTTGGAGCTGCTGGCGATCCGTCTTGCACTGAAGGCATTCCTTCCCTCTGTCCGAGGAAGTGTGGTGCAGGTGCTCACGGACAACACCACCGCCATGTGGTATTGCAACAAACAGGGCGGGGTGAGGTCCTGGACACTATGCCAGGAGGCTCTGCGCCTCTGGGCATGGCTGGAACGTCAAGGCATTACCTTGGTGGTTCAACACCTGGCAGGTTCTCTGAACGCCAAGGCGGACAAACTCAGTCACCGGTACTTGATGGATCACGAATGGTGTCTGAACTTAGTTGGCGCAAGGTCTCTTTAAGCCATGGGGAGAGCATTGGTTATATCTGTTCGCCACCGAAGAGAACGCGCAATGTCATCAATTTTGCATGTTGGAATTTCTAAGGCGGCACTCGCTCGGTGACGCTTTTCGTCACGAGTGGAGTTGCTGTCAGTTGTCCGCCTATACCACTTCTGCCTAGAGAGCTGAAGAAGATCAGGCGCGACCGGGCCCAAGTCATCCTTGTGCCTCTGGATTGGGCACGAAGATACTGGTATCCCGAGCTACTCAGCATGGCGATCGATCCCCCGATCCGTCTGCCTTTTCAGGGGACTTCCTTCACCCGAACTTGTACAGCCTCCACCTCCATGTGTGGAGATTGAGCGGCAACAGTTGACAGCTTTTGATCTTCCTCCGGAAGTCTGTGATGTTATTTTGGCAGCCAGGCGTCCATCCACTAAAACGGTATATGGCTGCAGGTGGAACAAATTTGTGGCATGGTGCACAGCGAAGGCTGTGGATCCCCTTTCTGCCCCCTTTCAGAAGTCCTTCTGTTCCTTCTTTTCTTGGCCCAGCAGGGCTCTAATCTGGACACTATCAAAGGTTATCTTTCTGCCATCTCAACCTTTCTACGGCTTCCTGATCAGCCTTCTCTTTTCAAGTCCCCGGTTGTTAACCATTTCCTGAAAGGCATTACACACACGTTCCCTTCGGTTCCGTTTATAATGCCTCAGTGGGACTTGAATCTTGTATTGACTTATTTGATGTTATGTTATGTTAAGGTAAGCTTCTAAAGCGCTCTGTCACCGTGGGTTTCCTGGCCGCTGATCTGGTGCTGAGGGGGGCAAGGGAGATTACCTAGATTGTGGGAAGAGCCATGTTTTTAAAGATTTGCGAAATTGAATGAGTGAAACTGAACTCTGACAAGACGGAGGTCCTCATCCTGGGCTCTTCACCCTCCGCCTGGGACGACTCCTGGTGGCCTCCCGCCCTGGGCACCGCACCCAAACCGACAGACCATGCACGCAACCTGGGCTTCATCCTGGACTCCTCCCTCTCCATGACCAGGCAAGTCAACAACGTCTCCTCGGCGTGCTTCAACATCCTACGCATGCTACGAAAGATCTTCTGGTGGATCCCCTCCGAGACTAGGAAGACCGTCACCCAGGCCCTCGTCACCAGCCGACTGGACTACGGCAACGCCCTCTACGCCGGTACCACCGCCAAGCTCCAGAAGAGACTCCAGCGGATCCAGAACGCCTCAGCCAGACTCATCCTCGACATCCCACGAACCAGCCACATCACCGGACATCTGAGAGACCTTCACTGGCTCCCCGTCAACAAAAGAATCACCTTCCGCCTCCTCACCCACGCACACAAAGCCCTACACGACCAGGGCCCGAGCTACCTCAACAGCCGAATCAACTTCTACGCTCCCAAACGCCACCTCCGATCAGCCAACCACGCCCTCGCCGCCGTCCCCCGCATCCGAAGAGCAACTACGGGAGGAAGGTCCTTCTCCTACCTGGCCGCCAAGACCTGGAACTCCCTCCCTCCCGACCTGCGCCTGACCCAAGACCACCTCTCCTTCAGGAAGAAGCTGAAGACCTGGCTGTTCGAGCAGTAGCGGCACCCCCCCCCCCCCCCCCCGCCCCCCCCCCCCAGCGCCTTGAGACCCTACGGGTAGTTAGCGCGCTATATAAGTGTCACTGATTGATTGATTGATTGAATTGGAGGATTTAAGCTGGGGAGTGAGAGAGTTCCAGAATTTAGGGGCCAAATGTGCGAATCTCCGGCCTCCGGATCTGCAGAGTTTGATAGAGGGGACAACCAGGAGGTGGAGGTGAGAAGATCTGAGGTTACGTGAAGGACAGTAGGGACTGATAAGGGATTTCAGGAAGGCAGGGCAGGGACCGGTTAAAGATTTGAAGGTGAGGCAGCTGATCTTGAAGGCTACCCTCGAAATGACAGGAAGCCAATGCAATTTGGTAAGAAGAGGTTTAGCGGATTGCCATTTCGGGATCCCGAAGGCCAATCTCGCCGCTTGGTTCTGGACGATCTGTAATCTGAAGAGAAAGGTCTTAGGCAGACCGTGGTAGATGGAGTTCGAGAAATCCAGGCGGGAGAGGACGAGAGCCATGATGACTTGAATCAGGGCTTCGGGAGTCAGGAGATAGGCCACCATCCTGATCCTGCGCAGCTGATACATGCAGGAAGAGACCACCATCCCTATCTGAGGCTTGAGGGATAGCTCGGAATCAATTGTGACCCCGAGGCTCTTCACCGAGGCCACAGGGGTGGGGGGAGGGCCAAGCTCTGCCGGCCAGAAGTGCGGACCCCAGTGGGTAGAGCTCTTGCCAGGGAGAAGGAGCTCCGTCTTCCCATGGTTCAATTTGAGTTGATTCTGGCTCATCCACTGGAGAATGTGGGACATGACCGCCTGAAAATTAGAAATAGCAGAAGAAGAGTTAAGAGGAAAAATTAGTTGCAGGTCGTCAGCGTAGTTAAAGACGGTGACGTCCCACTGCCTTAGAGAAAAGAGAAGAGGTCGGAGATACAGATTGAAGAGAAGAGGGGATAAGGAGGAGCCCTGGGGGACCCCGCAGAGTGAACGCTCCCTAGGTGCCCTGAAGGTACCCAAGCTGACTGTCTGAGACCTCCCGGTCAGAAAGGATTCGACACATGCCAGCGGCAGGCCCTGGATGCCGGCCTTCTTGACACGGTGGAGAAGGATGTTATGGTCCACCGTGTCGAAGGCGGCCGGCAGATCTAAAAGTACCAGGGCCTGGGGGGTACCCTTGTCAGCGCCGTCTCTCAGAGCGTCCAACACGGCCAAGATCCCTGCCTCCGTGGAGTGGCCGGGTCCGAAACTGGCCTGGTTGGCCTCAAGAAAGTTGGAGCTCTCGATGAACTGTGAGAGACAGGCGGTGACGTGGGCTTCCAGGATTTTAGAGAAATAGGGCAGGAGGGAGATAGGCCGGTAGTTCGCCAGGACTGCTGGGTCGGCTCCGGGCTTCTTCAGTAGAGGCACCAGGACGGCCTCCTTAAAAGAGCTGGGCACCGTGCCAGAAGAGAGAGAAGAATTCAGCGGAGGGAGGATACAGTCAGATAAAGTAAGGCAGATGTCCCGTAGTATGGATGGTGGACAACAGTCGTCCGGTGAGCCAGACTTGACACGAACGGCCAGTGTGGCCAAGTATTCAGGATCAAGAGAGGGGAAGTGTGTAAGGGAGAGTGCATTATGAGGGGGACAGACAGAATCCGCGCCAGGGGAGGTGACCGGGATAGTGTCCTTAATCATAACAATTTTCTCTAAGAAAAACGTGCTGAGCTCATTGCATGATTACTGCATAGGAGCCTGGGTCAGGAGCGTCCTGGAGTCAGAGGTAAATTCGTCGAGGACTTTGAAAATCTCCTTCGATTTGCAGGGGGCTGATAGGATTCTTTTGGAGGCATATGCTGTTTTGGCCGCAATGATGGCTTTTTTGTATTTATTACGAGCGGCCACATAAGTGTCTCTGCTTGAAGGACAGTAATCTCTCCTCCACTTGTGCTCCAATTGGCGTAGCTCCAAATGTTGGATTTTTAGTTGGGAGTCAAACCATTTATGGGAGTTACTGTGCCGAGAGCGGGGAAACTTGGTTAATGGGGCAAAGGTATCGCTAGCTGACGTGAGCCAGTGAGAGATGTTGCCGTCTAGCTCATTGATGCAGATATCGTTAGAGAGGGAGGGACGGGTCTGTGACAGGTGGGAGAGCAATTTAGAAGAGTCAGCGGCCCTCCACTTGCGGGCGGCACCGCCCTCCCGTGGGGGGACCCTGATATGACCATCGACAGAGATTGTAGTCTCAATCAGGGAATGGTCAGACCACACACAAGGTGTGATCAGCGGGCAAGAAGACTTAACCCCATGAACCCAGATGTGGTCGAGAATATGACCACCATTGTGGATGGGAGATTTGACAAGTTGAGTGAAATTTAAGCTCGAGAGGGCTTCGAATAGCTCAGTGGCATGAGGCCCGGCATCCTTGTGTTGGAACCAGTAGTTGAAATCGCCGAAGATGGCGACGCGGGGGGAAGAGGTGGTGAGATTGACAAGCTGTTCGGTGAAGGATGAGGGGAAGGAGGGTATAGGGTGAGGGGGGCGGTAAAGTATTATAAAAGTGACTGCACCCACCTCAGTTCCCAGGCTAAGAACCAGGTTATCCACTTCAGGGAGAATCATGGAAGCGGTGGCTATGATTTTTAAATTCTTGCGTATTACCGCTGTCACCCCCCCCACCCGGAGCGGATGTCGGGGAGGGAGTCGTCGGTGAGCCAAGTTTCTGATAGTAAAAGAACGAGCTCTCCCTTTGAGCTGCTTCACACCTGTCCTTTACGTCTTCTCACCTTAAAGACTGGTTTCCTGGATTCAATGCACTGGCTCCCAGTTAGAGAACCAGTCATGTTCAAGACCTTGTGCATCTGTCACCGTATTTCTCAGATCACTGGCCCGGTCTACCTGCGTGACCTGGTCACTAGGTATGTGCCAAGGAGGTCCCTAAGATCCAATGGGACGGGGCTGATGGTAATTCCTAAAGTGAAGAAGGCTAGAATGGGGGGGGACTCCAGGCTGCCCAGAACTGGAATAAAATCCCACAAAAACTTATGTTGGAATGCTCTGAAGTGAAATTTAGAAAGCTGCTCAAGACAAAATTATTCTCCGGCTAGTATTAGTGGTCCGCAATTGCTGGTTAATATCTCTCCCAGCGCGGGGACACGCCGAGATGGCGTAACCATGTTCTTTACAAATTCCTTTATTATTATTATTATCACGTCTGCCAGAAAAGTGAGTGAGCTCCAGGCTCTTTCTTCCAAACCTCCTTTCCTTTCTGTTTATCCGGACAAGGTGGTTTTAAGGACCTGCCCTTCTTTCTTGCCAAAGGTTGTTACGCCCTTCCACATCGGGAAGACCATCACTTTTCCCACCTTCTTTCCGCTTCTGCATCCCTCAAGGGAGCAGGGGAGGCTCCACCGTCTGGACCCAAAACGGGCACTCGCATTCTATCTGCAACGTACACAACAGTTCCGGGTGGATGACCAGCTCTTTGTTGGATACATGGGCGCCAAAAAGGTTGGGTCGTGCATAAGCGGACCATCTCCTGGTGGGTCGGTCTGTGCATCAAAGCATGTTACTCCATGGCTAAGAAGGCGCCTACTGTGGTGCTGCGTGCCCATTCCACCAGGGCAATGGCAGCCACTACTACATTGGAACGTGGCGTTCCCTTGCAGGACATTAGTCAGGCAGCTACGTGGGCCTCGCTGAACACGTTTACCAACCACTTCTGCCTTGACAGTCAAGTCCGGAGAGATGGCTTCTTTTGGTCGTTGTGAGAAAGTTCCATCTTTCTTGCCTTGGTATGCCCCCATTTTATTCTGAATTGCTGATGTGCTTTGACTGAGTGTGCCCTGGGCTCCTGCCAACCAGGTACAGAGGGCCTGTGTTCCTTCCCTAAAACGTTGTTGAAACCAAAAGCCAATTGGCATCTCTGGCCACCTGTCAGCCCCTAGTAAATGGTACCCTAGGTACCCCAGGGCATGGTGACCAGAGAAGACCCCTGTGGGCTGCAGCACTTATTGTGCCACCCTCAGGGGCCCTGTACCCTGGCACCCACACACTGCCTTTGCAGGCTGAGTGCCTAAGTGCAGAACTAAAATAAGAGTCGTCATGGCCCACATCCCTGTGTGTGGGATGGGACTCCAGAGCCACAAAACCTCTTGCACAGCTTCATGCCGCCACTGGCGTGCATGTTTTTTCAAAATTTTCTTTTAACCATTTTTTAGTGTTCCATCATTTAGCGATACTCCTTAGTCTTCTTTAAACACATTTTTTCAGCTTTTTGTCCCAAATCCACAACAGCGGTATACTGCCATTTTTCAAATTTCTAATATTCAATCCGTGCCAATCCAGGCCTCTTCAAAGAATACGAATAGTGCAAAAGTTCATCTCAAGCAGCCTTTTATTTACTCGTAAAAACCCAATGCATTTCGGGCTTTGATGCCCTTCTTCGGGGGTTGCTACAATTAAAATAAATACAAGGGTTACAAACCATAAATAAATGTAACAACTGCAACATGATTTCATTAAAGTGTCCTTTTTTAAAAAGCATTTCATTTTTGTACATTGCATTATCCTCTGTATTTAACTTCCCCATGCAACAATTCTTCCCTTCCCGGCTGTAATTCAAAGAGCTTCCAACAGTTCCTTTAAACTCACTGTAGCTGACAAGTAATCTCAGAATCTCTCCCTCCCTTCCACGTATACTTGCTAAATCCCTCCATCCTGCATCAAACGCCAAAGCAAGCCAGATCTCACTTCTAACTCCTACCGGTATGACAACGTTATTTATGCTGTTTATGCTTCAACCCGCCCTTAGTGCTGGTTTTTAGGTTTCGCTGGGGGGCGGAGCCGTTAGGCTCCTCCTCCAGAGAAATCTGTAGTTTCTAGTATGGGTGACTTGAACACGCCTCTCTGCTTCATTGGCTAGCTCCATAAATGGAGGCTAGCCATTGGAACAGAGAGGCGTCCGTCAAAGCCGGACCAGACACGGGGGCGTTCCCGAGATTCTTTGGCTTTTGCCGACGTCACGCGACGCCGGGAACGCCCCCGTGTCTGGTCCGGCCGGGCCGTGCTTGCTGCTGGCACAGATTCAGGGGTGAAACGAGGCCCGCGGTGTTTCCCTGCGCCCAGGATCCCCCCTGTTGATCTGCTGGTTAGAAACGGTCTAACCGCGACCTGGGGCCCCGAAAATCTATTGCCGCCAAATCACCGTCGCGGCCCGGGGCCAGAAACACCCTCCAAAGCGGCCGTTCGTGACCAGGAGCTGCAGCAGCAAAGATCGAAGCCGCCGCGCTCCTATTGGCCCAGCAAGACGAGCCCCTCCAGTAACGCCGCGCTGGGATTGGCCCAGCTCCGCCGCGTCATCGCCGAGGCCGCGCACTGATTGGCTGCCGGCTCAGCATCATCCAGGGGCAGGTCCCTGGGAGCCGCGCTGTCAATGGCTGACTCCCGGGCGTGTGTGGAGGCTTGGCGTGAACGCCGCGACCGGATTGGTCCTCGGCGCCCTGCTTGGTAGGAAGCTGCGTGGGAGTGACGAAGCCGGGGAAGACCAACCCGACCTCGCCGAGGGAGCGCCGTGAGTGCCTCCAATGACCACTGTTGAGCACTGCACAGGAAGGTCACTGACTGTCCATGCATAATGGAGGAGCTACCATGGAACGAGCTGGTACTTTGAAATGCTACAACTCTGCTGTGACTGGTTCAATGTTAGCAGTGTTGGTCTTGCTTAATCATAAAATACCTCTTGATTTTTAATTACACACATTTTACGAAGTAGCCTTCATCTCACTTCCACGCTACTGAACGGTAGACAAGGCGGACTTCGATACACCATGTTCGCCCGACTAGAAGCTCGTGTTGCACCTGATGATACTGACCCTCCCTGCTTCCTACATGGGTGCAAACATCTTCAGCTGATGAAGGGTGGTACCCTCGAGACTAAGTGGTGATGTGTATCTGTTACTCTGGTCGCTTCTATGGAGTTGCTGCGGAGGCTGATGCAGGGAACAGGGATGAAGGAAATAGTTTTTTTGCGAACACCTCTGAATGTAGTATGCATGATTACCAGCAGCCTGCTGCATGAAACGATGTATGCATGATCCGACATTTAATACCAACAGAAAGTCATTGATCAAGATCCAAGCAAGAGTGACAAGAAATCCAGGGGATAGAAGCAACAGGCTCACCCAGGCCCCCTGTAAATAATGGGTACGGTCCACAGCAGGTCTTGGACAGATAAACCCATCTGCAGACACGAGCTAAAAACATGCTGAAATGGGACAGAAGGGTGAGACAGATCGTATCCGTACAACGATTACGATAAACTCTGAAAAGTTGTACACAGACAGACAACTCCCCTGGGGACAGACGGAGAGAGTGCACATACAACCCGGACCCAGAGCTGCGGTGGAGCAAGTGTACACTGCGCTAACCTGCTTAGCTCTGTGTCCGCCCGGCATGCAGGAGGGACTTGTACTGCGCACTCGGCAGCGCCTCGCCGCACCAGCAAGCGCTACAGTCACAGCGGGCAGCGTGGCCTACTTCCGAACCGGCGGGCCCCTGACCCGGCTATCACCAGGCAGAGGAAAGGCGCGCAGGGGCCGCGGGGGGCACTGAACACTAGTTTCATCAGCCGCCTCTTGGCGCTTTATTGCTGGTACAAATCTCATTCACAACCGCGTGGGCGCTGCCAGCTGAGCCCCGGCACTGCTAGACGGCGGCGGAGACGGGGGGGGCGGGGGTGTTCGAGTTCCCGGAGAGGCCGCTGCCAGCGAGGGCAGGGCGCAGCAGCACACTGCCCCGCACGAACACACCGACGCACACAGATCATCACAAGGAGTCGGGGCAGGTATGTGCAACGCCCGAGAACACACAGAGCCTGGCTGGCTCTAACACTCGCAGGGAAAAGAGTAAACACACACAGGCCAGTGCTGTATGGCCTAAACAGAAGGGCTCACAGAAACGCACAAAAGGAATTTCTTTCCGGGAATGGCGAAGAACCGAGGCAAGCAGAATGTCCTGCTTCCTCTACCCAGCAATAGGGCCCAGCATTTTAAATACGCGCTATAAACGGTGTAACAAGGAGTGGGGCATGGGCAATGACAACCAACGGCGCTCTGGAAGCAGTCAGTGGTAGGTAAGAGAGCACCGTACACATCTCAGCCCACTGCGACTCGTTCAAGGTGCTGAGCCAGGGCGGATCGCTGGGTTTACCTGCCGAGCCTCGTGTTTCTGAAGCCGCGGCTTTCACGGGGTACGCACTCACTGGTGCTGGAAGATCCCAGGAGCACGGACTCCGACTCTGCACACTTCCCATTCGTAAACCAATGCTCATGAGCTCTCAAACTCGCCATGCCAGGGTCGAGCCAGAAGCACTGCTCGAGGAGCTGCAAAGCGCACGGGGCCGGTTCCAGCAGCTGGACTGGGATGAAGAAGGCTAAGCACAGAAAAGATGCAGCAGGGACCACCGCTCCTCAGGGCACGAGTTGATGCAGTATGTCAGACACCAGTCATAGGGCCACAGGGGCCACTGGTTCTCAGCGGTGAAGGCTGGGAGAGGTTTCCCTCGGATGTCCTAGGGTCCTTTCTACTATGGATCTGCAAACTGGGCCAGTAACGACCCCTTCAGCACCTGACTCTCAGGGGTAACACAATTGTCCAACCCAGCGCTTTACTTTAGTCATGAAAAGTACTTTCATTTACAAACAAACAATATACGCCACAGAAAAGGTAACTTTTACAAAACATGTACTGGCTCCTGTGCATTGTGTCCTGCCCCATCCCACTTCCTCTCCTGGGTATTTCCTACGACCCCCTCCATTTGTATGTCTTGGCAGCTCTCCCCTTGGGGTTAGAGTCTCTCTTAGACAAACATCAAGGCTTAGGTGTAGATTTCCTGGGAGTGAAGTTCATAGCGCTCAGTTATTTAACAAGTCACTGTTTACGATCAGTCTCGCTACAGTGCAGGTTAAGTAGCCTGCTTCCAGCTGCCGGTGGGGGACTACACAATGAATCTCACGTCATTCCCGCTGCTGCGAGAAGCACTGACTGGAGGCAGAACTTCTGGATGGCAGCAGACTCCACCGCAGGCAGAACTTCTGGATGGCAGCACACGCCGCCGCAGGCAGAACATCTAGATAGCAGCACACGCCACCGCAGGCAGAACTTCTGGATGGCAGCACACACCGCCGCAGGCAGAACTACTGGATGGCAGCACACACCGCCACAGGCAGAACTACTGGATGGCAGCACACTCCACCACAGGCAGAACTACTGGATGGCAGCACACTCCACCACAGGCAGAACTTCTGGATGGCAGCACACTCCACCACAGGCAGAACTACTGGATGGCAGCACACTCCACCACAGGCAGAACTTCTGGATGACAGCACACTCCACCACAGGCAGAACTACTGGATGGCAGCACACGCCGCCCCAGGCAGAACTTCTGGATGGCAGCACACGCTGCCGCAGGTAGAACATCGAGATCAGGGGTCTCCAAACCGGTCCTGGAGGGTAGGATCCATGCCAGATTTTTTGGATATCCCCATTGAGATACATGTAGTAATTTAAAAAATCTGGCATGGATCCAGCCCTCTAGAACCGGTTTGGAGACCCTTGATCTAGATGGCAGCACACGCCGCCGCAGGCAGAACATCTAGTGTGTGTGGGGGGCTCTTGTGTGGTGTGTGTGGGGGGCTCTTGTGTGGTGTGTGTGGGGGGCTCTTGTGTGGTGTGTGGGGGGGGCTCTTGTGTGTGTGTGTGGGGGGCTCTTGTGTGGTGTGTGTGGGGGGCTCTTGTGTGTGTGTGTGTGTGGGGGGCTCTTGTGTGGGTGTGTGTATTGGCATTGTAAATGAGAATGCCATTTATTTATCTGTTTTCAAAACCAACACATAAATAAAAAGTTTGCCATTTAGAATGCCAATGGCTCAAACTTTTCCGAAGGCGAAACCGTTGCATTGTAAATGCTTGTTTACTCTGCTGCGATGGTGTATGCGCCTAAGTATGTGCCAAGGCCTCCCAGAGATTTTTAATACAAGTTAAAACGTGCCTTGCATCCCGTTCTTGAACATACCTGCTATGTTAGTTTCAAGAACGGGATGCAAGGCACGTAGAAGTTAGAAGTGAGATCTGGCTTGCTTTGGCGTTTGATGCAGGATGGAGGGATTTAGCAAGTATACGTGGAAGGGAGGGAGAGATTCTGAGATTACTTGTCAGCTACAGTGAGTTTAAACGAACTGTTGGAAGCTCTTTGAATTACAGCCGGGAAGGGAAGAATTGTTGCATGGGAAAGTTAAATACAGAGGATAATGCAATGTACAAAAATGAAATGCTTTTTAAAAAAGGACACTTTAATGAAATCATGTTGCAGTTGTTACATTTATTTATGGTTTGTAACCCTTGTATTTATTTTAATTGTAGCAACCCCCGAAGAAGGGCATCAAAGCCCGAAATGCATTGGGTTTTTACGTGTAAATAAAAGGCTGCTTGAGATAAACTTTTGCACTATTCGTATTCTTTGAAGAGGCCTGGATTGGCACGGATTGAATATTAGAAATTTGAAAAATGGCAGTATACCGCTGTTGTGGATTTGGGACAAAAAGCTGAAAAAATGTGTTTAAAGAAGACAAAGGAGTATCGCTAAATGATGGAACACTAAAAAATGGTTAAAAGAAAATTTTGAAAAAACATGCACGCCAGTGGCGGCATGAAGCTGTGCAAGAGGTTTTGGGGCCCTGGAGTCCCATCCCACATAAAGTTTATTATTAACCTATGGCAGTTGGGCATGCCTTTCACCTTTCTGCACGCAATTGTACGAAGGAGAGACATAAAGAAATGAGGAACAAAGAAATCTGAAAAAGAGGTGTGCACCCCTACATCTTTAATAATGGCCACATCCCTGTGTGCCATGCCCACGGAACCCAATGCCCTGGCATACTTAAATCGCCCCTCTAGCTGGGTGCCCTATGCCAGAAGTGTGGGCACAGGTGCATGAGCCCTGTGCCCCTATAGTACCCAGGGCCATTCCTGGGCACTAAGTGCAGTGATGCCATTAAGAGTATATGGTGCTGGGAGGTTGGCATTACGAACTCCACAGCACCATAATGGCTACACTGAAGACTGACAAGTTTGGTATCAAACTTCTCAGCACATTAAACCCGCACTGATGCCAGTGTGGGATTTAATGTAAAATGCACCAGAGATCATCTTAGAGATGCCCTCTGAAACCCTAGCCTACAATCCACGTCTGGCTGAGTGGCTGCAGAGGCTGCCACACAACAGACATGTTGCTGGACCCCTGGGTAGGAAAGCCCCCGCTCTCCTGGGCCTGCAACAATGCACATCCTGGGCAAGGTGCTAGGTCTCCTCCCCCAGGATGGGCAGGGGGAAGCTTCAAAGGCATGCCCCCTCTGGGAGCTTCTCCAGACCATTTGCTGTACCCAGCAACCAGCCCCCACCAGTCCTGCCCCCCACTCTGGCGGGAAGACTGGCGGAAAAAACTACATCAGGAAGGGGGCGGTGCCAGCCGGGGCAACCCCACCCCTCAGGTGGGGGAGAAGAGGTGAAGCACGACCCCGGGCTCCGGCCATCTTGAAGATGGGGAGCCCTGCCCTATCTCAGCTAGGCTCCTGCCCCCCCCCCCCCCCGCCCACAGGAGAGGAGCAGGCTAGGGGGTGTACCCACCCTAGGGCAGGGACCCATTTGGTCCCTGTCCTTGCCCTACCGGTAACGCCCATAAATTCAGTATTTAGGGCCTCCCTGAACCTTCCTTCCTCAGATCCCGATACGAAAAGAAGGAAGATGATCAAGAAGAAGAAGACCTGCTGTGCAGCTGCTAACAGGACGACAACAACTGACTTGGCCCCAGCCCTACAGGCCTGTCGATCCTGGAACCTGCTCCTGCTTAATCCAGGCGACTTCTGCAGACAGCAACCTTGGGACACTCGGAGGACCTGCCTGCCTTGATCCTCTTGAAGACTGGGACTCCCATCAGCAGAGGCTCTGCTGCAACAACCAACCTGGTGCCAACCAGGAAGCTCTGGACTAGCCCACTCTGCACCCGCCGAGCCCGGGCCGGGCCCAACCGAACCAAGACCACAAGGACGTCCCCCCTGCGACCCGAAGTCCAGTGTGTGAGAAGGTGGCCTGATATGCAGTGCTCACTATTCTAGTGAACACTATGTATCAGTCCAGCAACCCTTATTGATGATTGGTTGTAAGTCAACCTTATAGACCAGCTATCCTAGTAGCATGGATACGAGCAGTCTAAGGCTAAAGACTCGAGAGGGCGTGTTAAGCCAGCTGTTACACCACACATATACCCCTTGAACACCAAGTGAAAGGACACCACACAAGTGTTATGAAAATAAACCGTGTATTTATTAAAAACCCAACAGCCCTGTACTCTTTATGAGGACAGGGTACTAAGCACAACACAAAACTCTTACGAAAATACTTAAGTTAGCACAGTATATACAAATGCCCGAGGGGCACGGAAAACCATATACTCTGAAAGTGGAATGTGAAATTACTAGCAGGTAAGTACAGTACTAATAGGCTTTAGAATCGCTAGGACTTGACTATAGAATCGTTAGATTACTTCTAGGAGACCCAGGGGACTCGGGTGCAGAGTGTGCACTCACGCGTGATGCGGGACAAAGTCTATGGTAGCTAGTAAAGACAAAGTTAGTGTTCTCGGGCGAACCCGACCTGGTAGGAGCAAAACGAAAGTGGATTCTGACCCTTGGATAGTGAGGCTATGCTGGGGCACCGAAATGCCAAAGTTACCTAGCCCAGGGGCTGCAGCTGCATAGGTCTCAAAAGACGTCGGGAATCCTCGTAGACGGACCAGGAGCCTGGAAGAAAGATGCTGGCAGGCGACCAGTGAAGAGAGTTCGAAGTGATCCAAGCCTGGATCTTGAAGAGAGATGACACCTGAAAGCAGAGGGGACCAAGTTCGTGACTACTAGCCAGTAGTCAGGTGGCACCAGGAGGGCACCGGATGGTAGTCACCTCGACTAGGTGAGTGGGTGACGCTGTGCTCTGCAAATCTCACGGACCAGGAGGCGTTGTCGGCGACCAGGATGGAGGAGCGAGCTGTCCCACGATGGATGAAGCTGTCGGCGTCGCTGGACCCTGGATTGGGCAACAAAGCCTTGGCAAATTCCAGCCCACGCGGTGGACCTAAAATGGCGTCTGGAGTGGACCAGGAGGGTCCGGGGTGCTTCTCTTGTGGAAGGAAGCAAGGGCCAGTCTGGAGCAACCAGACCAGCAGCAGTGATGTCGTCGGGCATCGTTCAGAAGGCCACCAGCCAGCCGGCTAGTAGCCAAACAACGCGGTGAGCAGCAAAAAGCAGAAGGGCCCCAAGCAGATCGTGGAGATGCTGGGAGGCTGATCTTCGGTGCTGGAGCCGCTCAGGGTCGGGGCTTCTCGGACCCCAAAGCACTCAACCAGTGGAACACTTGGCGGGCTTGCTGTAAAGAAGTCGTGCAGTCTTGGCGATCGTCGGTCCCTCGAGGTCTCGTCGCACTCACGGGTCTCAGCTTGGCTGTAGAGGTGAGTAGAGGTCAGAGGTGCCAGGGAAGCCGGGTCTCGTCGAGCTGTGTCGTCGGATTCCTGAGGAAGGACTTGCAGCAGACCGCAGTGTTCTTAAGATGGTGCCTGCGGATGCAGGGTGACTACTCCTTAGCCACAAGGGAGAATCTTGAAGAAGAAATCTTGATGTCCTTTCGCAGAAAGTTGTGTCTTGATTCCAAAGATGATCTAATTTGAACAGGGGGCCCGCTCCTATCTTTATACTAAGAAAAGGGGCTGACCCGGTGACTAGGTCCTGCCTATGGGTGGGACTAGGAGGGGGGTGGTTACACCCCTCTCCCATGCCGGACTTTCCCCAGGCCAGGGGCTGGTGTGCCCCTGGAACTGGTTCTGACCGGCCTATGCGTAGTGAGCACCGGGGTGCCACTCAGCAGTCACCTTCCTGTAAAGCCCTGCCTACCCAGGATACACAAAACCCTGTCTGGGACGGTGCTAGCACCGCCCCTGGCAGGAAACCCTTTGTCCAGGCTCCCCTCGCTGGAAGGACTCCCAGCTGCAGGGGGTCAGACTCGTGTCTGTGGTGGCAGCATCCATTTTGTGGAGCTGAGGCTTCGTTTAACTTTAACCGGGGTTCACAGTTACATACATGTCGTGTCCCTCTAGAAGGGTGGAATGCTAACCCCGTCGCCAGAATTGGCGAGGGGTTAGTATTCCAATTCGTATGACACCTTACTCGACATGTTTTGATAAAGCAATACCAAAGATAGCATTTAACCGCGAGGATTATAATGCACTTAAGAGTATATGGTATGCGTTATCATGGAACAGCTATTAGGACTTGGTTCCGCAAGCTGCAGACAGGCTCAGCTCATGCCAGAGCACCATCTCACACGATTTCAAGCACTCTGCCTTCAGGATTGTCAAGGCCTGCCATAGGAGTGACTGATAGGAATCTGTGTGTCCATTTTTTAGGGTTAGATATAGGTATACTGTATCTACAGCAAAGGGTGATTACACGACTTTGCCCCAGCTGTCATGCAGCCAGTTGTGTCAAATTTAGGAGGCCAGCCAGGGGTGGCATAATACATGCTTCAGCCCCTGGTAAGCCCTGGGTACACCTATGCCCTGAGTTACAGGGTCTGATAAGGTGGCCCAGTACCAATTGGTAAATGCACCTAGGGTACATGTTGTAATTTAGAGAGAGAACAGCCAGGCTGTGGGTCTGATTGGCAGGCCCACAGCCAGAGAAAGTCGTAAACCAGTGAAACAAAAGCAAAAAATCTGGGTGATCATAGGATTGCAGACCCTACTCTCCTACACAGTGCCCAAAGCCTCGACAAACCAGCCGACACCTGCAGACTCAGAACCAGGGGCCACCCCAACCGCGACCAGCCGAGGGTAAGCTTTTCCGACACCCAAAGACACCCCTCCACCCGGCGCCCTACAGCCCCCTGTTCCTCCCTTTGGGGTACCTACCTGTGCTTCAAGATCCCAACTTACCTCTCGAAGTGTTGGTCGCCCCTGGAGAGTCACCGTCCCTGAGCCTGCAGCCTTTGTTCCTTTTTGACCTTTCCCATTGGATATGGAGCTTAGTCCGCATTTTACCTTAGGCGGCACACTAGTGTACCGCCCGCCAGGCTACGTCGGAAACTTTATTGGATCTTTGGAGGAGGTTATCGTGCCACGAGCTTTACGGTTCCCTCGTTTTCTACTGCTGGGCGATTTTAACATTCATGTGGATTCTGTGAATACCACTGAAGCTACCCGTCTCAGTGAGATTTCAGCATGGCTCACCTCTCTCAATGGGTTGATGCCCCCACGCATGTGGAGGTCATGTTCTTGACTTGATCTGTACTAATTTTGACATCAGTCTGTCCCCCCCGATGCCTATGGTGTGGTCCGACCACTACATGATTAAGTTTGCCTGGCAGTTAGATGAGGATTTGAGGAAAATTCCTTCTTTGGTACATCACCCACGGATTAATTTGATGTCCCTATCTGAGTCCCTTTCCGACACCCATCCGGCTCCAATGATGGAGCTGGAAGCGACTGTTGACGCATTCAATCTTTGGATAGCGAATGGTGTCGCTACCTCCACTAATGTGGGGTTGTCCTTCGGATGCGGTCAAGACCCTCCCAACCATGGTTCACGCATGTTCTGCGCGAACAGAAGCTGGTCTGTAAGAAATTAGAGCGAGCCTGGAGACAAGCTCACCTGCCAGCCGCAAAGAAGTCCTTACGTGTAGCCCAAAAGGACTATTACGCTGCGATCAAGACAGCTAAAAGCAGGTACTATTCGGACAGAATCGAGAAGGCGGAAAACAACAGTAAAGAGATCTTCTCAATCGTCCAAAATTTTCTATCTCCATGTGCTGCCCAACCCCAACTCCCTTCTTCCGCTCAATGGTGTGAAGAACTGTCCTGTTATTTTACGGACAAAATTGCAAAAATTCAATTGGACTTAGAAGTGGCTCAAAAGTCCTCTACGACTCCTCCTGTCCTTTTAGGATCGGATAGACAATGTCTAAAGGATCAGTTTGTTGCCTTCCTCCCGGCCTCGGAATCGGACATACGGCAAATCCTGGCAGCTTTAAAGTCTGGATCTCCTTCAGACCCCTGCCCAGCCAGGGTTTTGGGAGGGATAGCGGACATTATTAATCAAGAGGTGACGCATATCATTAACCTCTCCCTTTCCATGGCCTAGATTCCGAGAAGTTGGAAGGAGGCAAAGTTGCTCCCTCTGTTAAAAAAGGCTGGTTCAGACCCAGCAATACCATCGAGCTATCGGCCCATTTCACTGTTGCCAGCTCTGGCGAAGGTGTGCGAGAAGGTGGCCTTCAAACAACTGGACAACTACATTGAGTCCTCCCACGCCCTACACCCTGCCCAGTCAAGGTTCAGAGCGGCCTACAGCACCGAGACAGCACTAGTCGAGGTCTCGGAGGCAGTTCGTGAGTGCCTGGACGGGGGTGGCAGAGCGGTCCTGATTTTATTGGACCTCTCTGCCGCCTTCGATACGGTCCCCCATGCCTTGCTGATTGCTAGACTGCGTGCCGTCGGCATCTCAGGGTTGGCCCTTGACTGGCTGTTATCGTTTTTGAGCGATAGAACTCAACAGGTCTGGATGCCCCCCTACTCTTCGGCCCCGAAGAGACTGTCAACTGGAGTCCCGCAGGGTTTATACGTTAAGCCCTTTACTGTTTAAAGTTTATATGACCCCTTTACTATATCTGGCGGAACAGCTGGGAGCCAAGATAATAGCTTACGCAGACGACACACAGCTGTTATTCACCTGGCCTAAGGGTGTGTCCGATCCATCAGCAGTCCAGCATTGTTTGTCGGAAGTATTCAGGTGGCTTGCACAAGTCCAACTTAAGTGCAACGAAGACAAGTCCGAGGTCTTATTCTTCGGCTCTTTTCCTGACAACTTTAAGGATCAGATTTGGCCCCCGGACCTGCCCTGTCCCAGTGCGACGGGAGGCCCAGCTAAGAACTTGGGGGTCTGGTTCGGTCAGGATCTGAAGTTCGCGGATCACATAAAAAAATTGACCGGCATCTGCTTTGGTACCTTGCGAGCCCTGAGGAAATTTTTCCCTCTTCTGCCCAGGGCAGCCAAGGAGTCTGTTATTCGAGCCCTGATTTTATCTCGGCTCGACTACGCCAATGCCTTATTTAGTGGCCTACCTGCGTACATGGTTCATCGCCTACAGGTGATACAAAACGCTGCAGTACGTTTGCTTTTCTCTCTCCCTAGGAGGTCGAGCGTGCGGAGCCACCTACGTAGTTTGCACTGGTTACCAGTACCACATCGAATTTTGTTTAAAATTCTTTTGTTGGCATTCAGAGCAGTCCATGGCCAGGGACCGACGTATCTACAGAAACGGTTTTCATTCTATATTCCTAACCGTGCCCTACGATCGGCCAATCAATGCCTACTGGCCACCCCTAAATACAAATACGCCCGTCTGGGAGGCCAATCTATTTCAGTTAAGGCAGCTTCTGCTTGGAATGCTCTCCCCCTGTTCCTTAGAGCCTCGCCGACCATCACTGTTTTTAAGAAGGAACTCAAGACTCATCTGTTCAATACCCCTCTCTAACAGTTCGTTTAGGTTTTGATCCAGCACTCCTGTTGTCAATTTACTCACCGCGCCAGGATACCCCGTGGTAATAGAGCGCGCTATAAAAGTTTTAATAAACATAAACATAACATTGAGCGCCCGACGGCTCAAGACCACCCTGCACCCATCCACCCGAGTGCCGCTGGCTGTGCCACCTTTGTCCTATCCTACTCCCCCCCCCCCCCCCCCCACCCCCCTCCCTTGCCCTGAGCAAGTGACCAGGAGCCCAGCTCCCACAGCCGTGTGGCCTGCTAGCCAGCAGCCACCAACCGAAGGCCCCCTTCCCCTCATTGGATAACATTGGGCCTACCTGCCTCTGCACCCGGCTACCCCTGTGCCGCTGGGATTGAACTAACTGTACTTACCCGACCCTGGGGGGCCCCTGAGTCTAAGCTCAGAACCTTGACTTCACCAACCAAGTACTCACCTGGAAACCGGTAACTCTCTTACCTGCCATTGGATAACATTGACCAATTTTGATTTGAAAATTTCCTAAGTGTGAAGTTTTGAAAACTGAAAATATTCATATAAAATCAGCCGATTTCCGAAGTACTCACCTGTGATCAGGGGAGAAGCCAGTACTGTACCGCAAAAGTAATCCTTACCGGGTTTACTAGTAATCTGTATTTTCTCCATAGAAACCCATTGTCTGCTTTTCTATGAAATTTCTTCCAAGTGTCTACTTTTGAAAGCTTGAAATATTCTTTAAAAATCACACGAAATACTGAAACGCAATTACCTACCTGTTTTGAGTTTAGACCCCAGTGCTGGCCCGAGGAGACCAGTGCTGGGTTACAAATGTAACTCGATCGTACTTTACCTGCAACCTGAATTTTATCCCATTGAATAACATTGTCAGATTTCCATTGAAAAGTTTCTAAGTGTGAACTTTTAAAACCGCTTTATATTCATAAAAATTCACTACAGTAACTAAAACGTTTTTGCTAATGTGGTTTCAGCTTAGATCTCAGGACTGAATCTAGGATCTAGTCCTGGGACTACTAAAGTAATCTATATAATAATCAACTGTACTTACATGTGGAAAACCCATTGAGCTCAATGCTATAGTGTGTTTTAGGATTGCGTTGCTTACTGTCAATGCTGTATTTATTGTGTGCACAAACTTTATTGCTCCTTTGCAAAGTAATTACATGAGAGAACTCATAACAAGAAAAGTATATTTTTATAACTGTTGGTTCTAAATATAAAACACCTATATCTTTGGATATAAAAACAATTGGCCTGGAGTTCAGTCCTTGAGTGTGAAACCTTTTGCTGACTGAGTGTGTACAACAAATGCTTTACACTGTCCTCTGGTACTGCCTTACTGGGGCGGACCTCGACGGCGAGGAGAGGATTGCGGGGGCAACCTGGACTGGCGAGCAACACTGACACTGGGTAGAGCAGACGGAGCCATCATTTTGTAGCAGGGAAATCTGATGGGCCCTTGGGGTTAGCGCAGGAACACACGCACAACGCTGGGGACTGCAGAGTGGCTTTACGGACCCTGTGGATAACTGCTTATCGGTCGCTCCTAATTGTGACCTGCGACCCCCTGTGCCTGTAGTCTAGCCGGGACTTGACGCGCTGCAGGGAGCAACCCCCAGAATAGGAAAAGACCGCTCACGGCAATTTTTGCAAGAGGGGCTGATGCACACACTAACAGGAGCGGAAGCTGCTACGGATTGCCTCAGGCCTCGAGACCCACCAGAGCCCTGCTATCATGCATACATTGCCCATTGGGGCGGTCCCCCTTCTCTTGTTCAGTGCTAATTCCCGGATTGACTCTGAGCTCCCGTCGGGAAAGCTAGAGGGGCCACACAAGCGTAGCCCGCCCGAGGAAGCGCTACAGAGGAGCACTGCATCTATACTGTAGCTGACCCAAGCCAGACGGAGGCTGTAATCATCGGATCGAAATGGTCAGGACGGAACCCAAACAGTTGAAGCTGCAGTTTGACACTCGCAAAACACCCTGCTCCTCTTCTAAGGTTCAAGGGGACGATGACCCTCCGGAAACCAGAGACGACGGGTGGAAGGCTCTCCTAGTCTGAATGCAGCAAAGCCTCACCTCCATTGACTCTAAAATGGATGCCATGTGCAATAGACTGGCTAAGTTAGATAAGCATGAAGAGCGGCTAAAGGAGGCGGAACACAGGGTGTCAGAGTTGGAAGATGGAGTGGGGACCAGCCGGCAACACATGCTACAAATGGACAAATTGTTAAAGGTGATTGCCGAGAAGAATGAGGAGTTAGAAGCCCGTTCCAGAAGAAACAACGTTCAAATGCTAGACCTGGCAGAATCTACCAACACTGGGAGGCTGGAAGACTTTATGGAACACCTACTGATTGACCTGTTTGGTAAAGGCTCCTTTTCTGCACACATGGTCATTGAAAGGGCCCATAGATCGCTGGCGGCACGTCCCCCTGGGAGACCCCTCACCCCCGGTCATTATGCAGTTCCTGAATTACCACGACAGGGTCTTAAGACTGGCGAGAGAAAAAGGGAAAGTGCGGTATGAAAACACCACCATATCCTTTTACCCTGATTTCACCCAAAATGTGCAGGAAGCCAGACGCTAGTTCACAGCAATGAAGAAAAAACTACAATCCCAGGGCATTCAGTACGCAATGCTGTACCCCGCAAGGTTACGGTTATCGGGGGTCACCGCAGATTTTTAACACACCACAGCAGGCGAAGACTATCTAAAGCGGGACAGACAATCGACTTTCCGGGAGGAGGGCGCGCAGTGACGCTCACAATCCCACTCACCACTATTGGAACTAGCTTGACACTACAGGACTACATAGAAGGCCTCCAGCAGCACGGACACCGACCCCTGTGGCGCAGGAGGTTGCGGATGGGTCTGATAGAGGGGCTGAGTGGCTATGGCGGGAGTCCCTGGTGGCCCCCACTTGAGGGCATTCCCCACGTTATAGGTTGAATGGTTCTCTTGCTAGGAGCGCGGAAGCTCCATGTTGGGGCGGGTGTACGTGGGGTGTGGGTTCTTTATTCCTGGCAAGTTGGGGTAGCCGGTGTGGGTGATGGGGGGAGGGACTGGGGAGACAATGTGAGTTGAGATTTATTTCTGAGAGGTTGAGAGGTGAATGCGACCAAGCCAATACTCTGACTGCATTATTCGATAGTCATGACTAGCGGCAATAGGGATAGAACAGACCTACGCATCATTTCGTGGAATGTTAGAGGATTGAACTACCCCAGGAAGCGTAGGCAAGTGCTGGGATATTTAGATCGCCATCATGCTCATTTGGCTCTTCTAAAGGAAACGCACCTCTCACAAGGAAGCACGTCCAGTTTTGCATCCAGGTGGGCATCCCATAGCTGTTTCGCGTCCTACTCAAGTTACTCTAGGGGAGTGGCCATACTTATCAAACGAGGCGTTAGATTTGTTGAGGGAGGGGTACGCCGATGATACCCAGCTCCTCTTTACGTGCGGGAAAGGAGCAGATTTTGACGGGTGCCTTGGGGCTGTTTTTAACTGGTTTCAGTTGAACAGCCTCAAGTGCAACTTGGATAAATCAGAGGTACTCTTCTTCGGCTGCAGATCGGACCCAGATTGGCAGGTATGGTGGCCTGCCAATATGTTCCCTCCAGCAGGCTCCTCCCAGCTAGCCAAGAATCTGGGTATTAAGATCGATAATGGCCTGACATTGAGATCTCAGATCCTGAGCCCCACTGGTACCTGCTTCGGGCTCCTCAGGATGCTCCGCAAGTTTCTTCCTCTGCTCCCGGAGGATCATAGGAAGACCACGGTTCAGGCCATAATTGACTCAAGAATGGACTATTTAAACGTACTTTATCTCGGCCTGCCGGAGTATCTTGCAACGGCTGCAGGTGGTCCAGAATTCGGCAGCACGGGCCATTTTTGGATTACCCGGCCAAGCTAGAACTTCGGGCCTTCTGCAGTCACTTCATTGGGTGCCTATCCGGAAGCGGATAGTTTTTAAAGCCTTGACCTTGGCCCATAAGGCTCTTCACGCCTCTGGAGCAAAATATCTCGAAAAGAGGCTAGCTTTCAATCGCCCTACCCGTTCCCTGAGATCTGAGTCTGTTTCTCGCCGTGGTCCGCCGTGTGAAAAGGGCACGTACAGGGGGCAGGTCCTTCGGGTTACTGGCACCACAGCTTTGGAATACTTTGCCAGTGGCACTGTGTAGCACCTCCAATCTGTTGGCTTTCAGGAAGGGCCTGAAAACCTGGCTTTTTACTCTTTAGAGATGAATCTGGACGTTCCGCTTATGGTCTTTTATTTCCCGTAATTTTCTTAGTTTTTTTGCTACAGGTCTGCAATAAAGCGCCGGGACACTCTTTGAGTAGCCGTGCGCTATACAAGACAAATATAACATAACATAACAGACCCTGAGGGGAGGTACTGCTTGCTGTGGGGCAGGCTGCAGTTGCACGATGTGATGTTCGCGAACTATCATGGGCCCAATGTTGATGAAGTACACCATATGCTTACACTACGGGGCAAACTACATACGCTTGGGCACAGATATATGTTTTGGGGAGGAGATTTTAACACTGTCGTCAAGCCGAGTCTAGACCGATCACATGCAACAGCGGCGTGCTACACTAACTCTCAACGCACCTTGAAGGACACTGTAACCTCGGATAACTTGCTAGACGCCTGGCGCTACTTGCACCCTACTTTGATGGAAGGGACACACTATTCAACAATGCATAATACTTGGGCCCGGTTGGATTATGTGTTTAATTCGAGAGAAATGGCACACTGGGTTGGCAAGACGGCACACATGGCTAGAACATTCTCCGATCATTCCCCAGTGTTAGTCACTGTACGGCCCCCGGTTAACCTGACCCCCTATGTTAACTGGAGGCTTCACTTACAGGATGCTGTTTTAAGGCAGAGATAGAGCAGGAGATTACTGAATTCTTCCCCAGAAACACGGGCTCCGTAGCCAGTCTGACAACAGTATGGGAGGCATTTAAAGTCACTGTGCGCGGATGGTGCATTTCCAAGGGAGGGGGCATACTGAAGGAGCTTAGACGAGATCTGAACACGCTGGAGAATGAACTGAGGGGGTTGGAGCAGGAGATAATGGCGGGGGGTGTCTCAGGAGCCCTCACAGCTAGCCTGCGTGAGAAAATGACGGAGTACAAGGAGGTGGCAGAGAGGGAGTGTAAATTCCGTGGGGAAACACTGTGTAGCTCGAGTATATGGAGAAGGCGATAGGCCTGGGATTTCGTAACTATGTCACTGAATTACGTCACCAGCAGGGAACGTCGTGTAGGACACTCCCGGACCAAATGGTCACCCTCACGAAATATTACAAACTGCTTTATACGTCATAGAGACAGAATATACTGGGTCTCAGGGATTATTTGGAGGACGGTTCCGAATATTACAAGGCCCATCTATTGGGGTAGATGAGCAATAGAATCTTTCCTGTGTGACCTTCAATGTCCTCAACTATTCCAGACGTACCAAGAAGACTTAGCTGGTCCAATCTCTGAAACCAAAATGAAGGAAGCCATCCGGGAACTCCCGTGGAACAAAACACCAGGATTAGATGGCCTACCAGCAGAATTTTATGACACCTTCTCGGACAAATTAGTTCTTCACTTAGAGCGCTTATACCAGTCAGCCCTAGAATCTGGCAGCCTACCCCCCTACTGAAATGCAGGCCCTAGTTACTTCTCTTCCCAAGCTGGGTAAGGATCCCACAGGCATTGAATACAAGACCCTAAGTAGAATTTTAGCCCGTCTGCTTCATTTCCTGCCACAACTTAAACACACGGATCAAAACAGCTTTGTCTCAGCACAATGCCCCTCCCTGAATATTAGGAGTCTCTATCACGTCCTGGAGGCCACCCCTAAAGACATTTAAGGAGCCTTCGGGCATCTCCCTCGATTTGTGCCAGGCCTGCAATACCCTTAGTTGGGAATACATACAACTGACCCCCGGTAAATTAGGTATCCCCCCCCTGTGCTGGGTTCAATTACTCCAAATGGTACCCACGGTGAGAGCCCGCACAGGTGCACACGTATCAAAGCTCTACCCAGTGTGCAGAAGCACACAGCAGGATTGCCCTTTATCGCCACTTCTATTTGTGCTGGAGCTTGAACCCCTAGCAATCAAACTCAGGAAAGAGGCAGCGGGAAAAGGTATTCGCATCAGTAACACTACATGCATAATCAGCATATGCTGACGATCTTATCCTTTATATCCATGCCCTAGAAGACAACCTGGAGCCTATACCGCACATATTTAAACAGTTTGAATAAATATCGGGACTTACCATAAACGAGACTAAGCCGTACGCGTTCTCTTTCCACAGAGAGGTGCACCCAGACGTCATTAGATTTGGGTTTTTTACTCTTCCCGTCGCGCCAACTACCTTTAAATACTTGGGCATCCAAATATACAGGGCCCCATAAGATTTACTAGACTGCAACCTGCTGAGAACAGTCAAGGCACTCCGCGCCAAAAATATAAATTTGAATATATCTGCCCCTCTCAGTGGGTGGCAGAATAGCCATCTCTAAGATGGTTATGTTTCTGCGTCTGCTGTATTTTTTCACAAACCTACCAGTACTGAACCAGGCCCCTTTTTCTAAAACTCTGAACACACTCTTGTACTTGATTTGGGGGAAGGACTGGAAAGGGTGAGACTGGCAAAGCTGCAGTTAGGGGCAGACAGAGGGGGCATGGGGGCACCGGGCTTTCGCGCATACTGTTCTGCAAGTCCGCTGCAATGACCCAAGTCACTCTCCATGCTCTACTGTTACCCCGAGGCAGGATTCCCGCCTGCGGCCCCCCTACTACTTCGAGTAGCTCTAACCTACTGGAAAAGAGCATTACAATATACAAACCAGCAGCTCTCATATGCTCCGAATAACCCACTGCTTGGGATCCTAGTGGATTCACGCAGGGAATGCCGAAGGCACAAGATTCAATCCACACAAGATGGAAAAAATTTAACTGAACTCCATTACATGGGCACAGAATCCAAAAGCAAGCCCTCATCTTCACAAAAAAGCACCCGCATCTAACAGGGTTCTGATCATTGATCAAATGAAGGCAATTTTTAGCTATGAGCCCACGGGGCATAAGCACAGGCTTCCATCGCCCAGATTTCAATTAGCAGATTGTACCCAGTCACGGCCTTGAAGAGAACCAGAAGAGTCGTGGTGGGGTTCAAAACGCGCCTCCCCTTTCTCAACCAGTGGGATACACTCATCTGATTTGAATCTCCTCTTAGGGAGTAGCCGTTAGTTTAAATAAGACTTTCCCCAAGAGTATAAATAGTTTCCCCCCATGGCAGCAACCGTTCAATTAATGTATAAAGTGGTTCATGAATTACCATATTGGTTGCTTTTTCTTTTTTGAAATTCTGACTCTTTTTTCTTGTTATATGTAATGAAAATTTTTTGTTTCCCTTTTTCTGAACACTAAAAAAACAAATTACTTTGTTTAGAAATATTGAAAAAATTAGTAAATAAATACTCCAGACCAAAGGAACTGGTTCATGGTCGGATGTTTGAATAATTGTCAGTGGTTAATGTGATGACTAGACAATTTGTTTTTCTACTACTGTTACCCAAAGGCAGTATTCCCACCTGCGGCCCTCCTATTTCGAATAGCTCTAACCTGCTGGAGAAGAGCATTACAATATAGAAGCCAGCTGCTCTGATATGTGCCAAATACCCCACGGCTTGGGTTTTCCACGCCCACAGGTTTGGTAACCAGGCATAGCATATATAACTGAGACGGGAGGGTGTTTCCACAGTGGAGATGCTGTTCATGGAGCGGAGGTTGTGTTTATGGATCATGAGAATTTTGCTCGGAAGCACAGTCCTGCGAACCCTTTTTATCTTACATGTAGCTATAATTAAGTATGTTAAGAAACACTGGGCACCGGATTGCGTGGTGTCCCCTGCTCATGAGCTGGCCCATGCTTTATACCTCATGGGCGACGGTCGCCACCTGATTAGATGGCTTTACTGGGGCATCCGCTCGCATGCAGCGATCTCCCTCAGGGCGCTAAGAGAAAAGTGGGCTAGAGATCTTGGCAAGGACCTATCAGACAAGGACTTGGTCTCTCTTCTTGAATACCCCTAGAGGGTGTCCCGTACTGCTAAATTTAAGTTCATTCAGTACATGATTCTTAATGGGGCCTACCTCACACCACACCGATTAAACCAAGTGTACCCAGCAGCGCAGGAACACTGCTAAAGATGTCACGCATACGACGCTGAGCTGGTACACATTACGTGGGCGTGCCCGCGCCTGGCCATCTTCTTGGCTAAGGTTGCTATCATAATAGGAACCCTGACAGGGATCCCTAAGTGGGACACAGCATAACTGTGTTTCCAGGGGTTGCGTCGACTCTCCAAGATGCACAGTACAGCTCAGGTTTGCAGATATGGCCTCAATTATCACGAAGCCCTCCATTACTATGAGGTAGAAATCGGCCTTACCCTGAACAGTACATATTTGGCATGAAGAGGTGATTAGAGGGGGAAGAGCAGCGAGTGCAGTTATACTGATTTTCATAAGTACTATTGGGCAATAATTCACCCACTCATCCCGTCCTGCTTACCTAACATCTTTTTGCGACCACTCCAGTTATACACATGGCTTATTCCAACTTTGTTAATGAGGTTCCATGGAACTCTGTGCTATCTTATTTCTTGTAAAGAGGTCTCTATGTTGAATATAGTATTAACCTGTTCATGTCTGTACGTTTTGGATGAGTTTTTCTGCATCAAAAGTAGTCCCAGTCATTGCTGAAATAGTACATGTATTCATTACCATCACTTTAGAAATATCTGTTAAATCAAATGTTCTTGAATATTTCTTTCATCTATTTCTCATGTTCTCTGGAGCGCTTCTCTAATAGATCTATGCATTATAGACACAGCTATTAAAGCATTTAATATGTGCTTTATCCTTTTTTTTTCTTTTGCCCTTTAATGGAAACATAAATATTGATAGTTTCACTTAGTTTATCTTTTTGTTGCTGTATGTCGCCTGGCGGATCATGAATGATGTCTCCATCCCAAGGTTCGCACAGGGTATCCTCTGATAGTGGGGGGTCAAGATCTTTTTGCCGCCATTGAGGCCGCACAGTGTCAAAACCTATGCAAGTTAAAGTTCCCACAAAAACCCTCCCTAGTAGGTGCATCCCTGCTGGATTGGGTCAGGGAAATCCTGTATGTCTTCCTGCTTCTCGTGCCCACAGTTCTAAAGAATACTAGGAAAGACTGGGCACAAGTTATCCTAACTGCTTTAGATTGGGCTAGGGGAGTGTGGTACTTCGAACTTCTAGGCATGAGCATCTGTCTACTCATCAGGCTGCTACTTGTAAGAATCTTCTATTGCAGAAGCAGGACCGGATTCTGCACCAATCCTGCACAATACACACCTCCATATTAGAGGTTGTGCAGCAAAAGTTCACTACAGTCAGTCTACCATTTGTTGAGTTCATCCTTGCTGCCAGGCGTTTGTCTGCAAAGTCCATTTATGCTGGGACCACTTTGTGACCTAATATGGAACCCGCAAGACAGATCATTTACAAGCCAAATGGTTATTTATTTTCTTGTCTTTTTTTTTAGGTAAAGCTTTAGCGGCAGCGCGCGCATGCGCTACTTGCTCTGTGAGGCATGCAGTACTAGAGTATGAGAGACAAGCTGCCCTCATTCTCCTCCCATATTTTTCATTGGCTTCTGTGTTTGTCCTTCGTAAATTATGTCTTCTGATTGATTATAAGGCTTGTTATTCCTCCCTTATTAGGCCATGTCGTCATTTGTACCCTCCCATGGCTATTGACCCTTTACTTCGAGTGTTACACTGTACAGACCTTTTATTTAGAGCACTGTACATTTCCCCTCCCACACTTGCACTGCTGTTCCCCGTCCCTTCTTCCCCTCCCCCGCACTCCCATTGTCCATGCCTTCTCGCACACCCTGTCCGCACTCCTGCTGGTGGTGCCTTCCCGCCCCTCTACCCCCCCCCCCCCCCCAGCACTCCCGTTTGCAATGCAATAGGTCTCGCGTAAACGTTAGTCCTATTGCATTGCAAATGCTTGTGTGCAGCTGCCAGGGGGCATGGTCTTTCCTCTGACCTTTTCCTATAGGCGGGTAGCCTTGTGTGTTCACTGGCAGTTTACTCCTTCCAACTGCTAAATCCCCCTCACTCCAAAAATCACCTTCCGACAGCTGGAACGAGCCATCTACTTCCTGCCAAGGGAAGGATGGGACACCTACATTTCTTTTCCGATACCAATTTAGGCAACTTTCGCAAGCTCCTTATGAAGGTTTCTAAATCCACCAGATTTGGAAATCTGTTGATCAGACAGATTACAGCTTCATCTCTTATGGTTGCCACAGCTCGTGACTTTTTTTGCCGGAATAAAGGGAGGCGTCCTGGGACAACACGTACATGACCATGTCAAACCAACTGAGGACATATATATACAAACACACACCCCTATCTAAAGCAACGTCTCAAACTGCCTGGCCATGCACACCCACA
Source organism: Lissotriton vulgaris (assembly GCF_964263255.1). Taxonomy (NCBI): domain Eukaryota; kingdom Metazoa; phylum Chordata; class Amphibia; order Caudata; family Salamandridae; genus Lissotriton; species Lissotriton vulgaris. Next base: position 1,768,162,715 of record NC_141687.1, read on the forward strand.
GTCATCTCATCTTCTCAGAAACTGCCGATATAAACACAACACGTTAGTGGCTTGATCAGCATCAGCCCTCTGAAGCTGCACGCCCTTTGAGAGCTCAGCAACCATGGGTGGTTAAGGTGCGCTTGCTTCGAGCCCGACTTATGCCCCAGAGCGGTTGGTGACCCGGTGACTGGAGTAACAGGGTGCTGTAGGTCAGGCTCTAAGAGCACTAGCAGAGCTGTGGGTGATGCACAGTGCTGAACAGCAGGGAGGGCTGTAGGTTAGACAGGCCTCTGATACACTGAGGTATGCAGCTCCCATTAAGAGCTGGCATGGATGCTATTTTAAGTAACCGGTTCGCCTGTGTGGAGCCCAGCCGGCTTGCCGGGAGTTGCACAACTGTCCTCTTGCACATCAGTGAACCGTGTGATACTCCCAAGTGGATCACATGTCAATCACATGACACCACAGGGCGAGTGAGACACGGGACATCCACTGATGTCAGCTGAAAACTGCAGTTGGTTAAAAAGTGATTGTTACAAATTCTTCTGAAAACTCGGCCACGAGCTAACACCAAGCGGAGAATGCAGGAGGAGAGAACCGATTCAATAGTAAGGAACAACTCTGTGGCGAGGAGGGGTACACAAAAGATTCAGTCACACCATGGTAAAATACCAACCACCAAACTTACAGGCGAGTTTAATGACGTGCATCAACCGGTTTCACCACAGCATCTCACAGACAAAGTGTCCACACAATTTGGACAGAAGGTGGTAAGACCACTCACACATCCACGCTGGGCACCCCCTCCATGTGGTGCCCCACAATCTGATGACTGTTTTGGTCACTTCCACCCAGTCGGGAAATTACTATCAGCTCAGAGTGGCGAACTACAACCTATTCACATAATCGACTTGGAGAAAGTGCCTGGTGTTTGGAGATCACAATCACACATGTATGGTGTTTGGAAAAAGTTTAAGCCCCAAACACCCTCTCTAAACAATTAGGAAGCGCCTCCACTGGACTGACCTCTAGAGACAGAGCGACGGGCCACATGTAAGGTAGAAAGTCGCCAAATAGCTGCTAATTATAAAGAGTAAACAGTGTGCAGCAATTGTAGAGCCCGTCAATCCCTAGTGGCACAGCACCCAGCATAATGTGCTGCATGGCTATCCACTTACAAGGTCCCAAAGGCGAGACCTATTGGCTATTCCAATGCTTGTTTGTTTTCTGTCAGTGAGCGCTATCAACTGTTATTTGTCACTATGTTTGTCTTTTTGTGTTTGCTGGGCCGACTGCCCTGGTTTAAATGACCTGCTTCAATGAGATTTATTAAAAGTATGACGCACATATTTCCTTCCAAACTGTTTGTGATGCCACCGAGGCACCTTAACTTGGTCATGACATTTCCCTTGTGTACTTCCTTCATACCATCTTCTTCATTCCAATCAGTTCAGCTTGTCGCACGAATGAACTCCAGACTCCTATTAGTACAACTGCCCTACACCACAGACTATTTGTACGGACAAACTGGTGCTGAAGACTCTAGAGGTCTCCATCTGTTGGAGCAACTTAAAGCTTTTACATTGATCAAAACAATGACTATCCTGTGGATGATGAGCTTTTTGTGGTGGTTTGTTGGGTTAATATACGGAAGGGTTTTGCAGAAAAGGACACTGTCTAAGTGGATATTACTCTACATTACAATCAGCTTCCAACTGGCCAAAAAGCAGTCACTAGAAGAGCTGAGTAGCCTATTCAACCAGGGCTAAGGCTACTACCATTACTTTTGCACACAGAGTGCCTGTTCTTGAAATCTGCCAGACTGCAATGCCGGTGTCAGTGCACATGTTCACATTATGCCCTAAGACTAAAAAAACAAAAAAAATCAATGAACATTTTCTCAATGTTGACAAATAATGCATAACTGCTGGATCTTATGGTAGTACATCTTTAACTAAAGTAGTTGTATAAAGTGATACACAGAAAGACACAAGCTTATATGGGGAGACTTGATCACTATATGTTGCGCCCCAAAGCTGGGCATCACACATTCTCCCCAACTGTCCCATCTGTCATAGAGAATAGGGCCACTTATCCAGTCTTCCTACTTGCGGAACATTTCCAAGGACTTTGCGGATCTGCTGCACAGGACTCCTCAATAAACCTACAAATTGCAGGTGAACTTCCAAGTAGTTCAACATTTTCACTTTTTAGTGTTGCCTGCAATCAATCTTAGTCACCGCAGAGAATGCAAAATGGGCAAACATTTATCTAGGTACCCACAACCAAAGCCCCTAAGCAGTTCTTTAGAGATGAACTGTTCAGGAGAACTTACCTGTGCTTTTTCTTCACTTCTGTTTATCCTCTGTGTAGTGAGTAAAATTAAACCAGGGCCAGTTAGGCTTATTTCCACTGCACCAAATTGGTCAAGACAACCCTGGTAGTCAATACTACTAGATATGTCGCTAAAACCATGCGAAAACCTAGCTCTCTTTACAGACCTACTCCCACAGAATCTGGATTGGCCGAGTTACCCTGATCTGAGTGCCTTGTACCTTGTGTTTGGGCACCTAAAGTCTTAGATTTCGGTACCTTCAAATGCTACAAGACTGTATGTAAAGAGACTCGCAAGCCTACTAAAGAGCTTGCTATGCGGCAAAAAAATTGTTTACAAGTCTAGTGGCATTGGTATGGAACCATTAGAGGCTTCAGTACAAGACGTGCTCCTTTCTGCACCTGCAGAAGGCATGTGTAGGATAAACAGTGATTAATCTTTGACAGCTGTAGTAGCTTACAAGCAGAATAGTGAACACTAGTCTATATAATTCCAGTGGTGAAGGTGTTTATTGAGGGCTATATTAGTCATCCCTCCAACAACGCCCCCTCCCCTTCCTTGATAGGATTTTATTATTGGACTTATGGGGTGCACTTTTGAGCCATTGCGCTCAATTGCATTAAAGTTCCTTGCATGGAAGGTGGCTTTATTTATTGCGATCACTACTTAAGAAGGATCAGAGTTACAAGTCCTAAATGTGGAGTAATGCTTCATATGGTTACACAAAGATCGGGTTGTTCTTAGGAGAAAAAACCCTTGTTTGCTGCCACAGGTTTTTTCCCCATTCCATATTAATCAAGCTAAAGACTTGCCTTTTTCTTCCACAGCTCACTCGCCTGTGAAAGAGCTTTCCATACTTTGGATGTTTAAAGAGCACTTGTGTTACAAACATCATAGGTAAACAATGGGACCTATTTATAGCTTTTGCATTAGTAAGAATGTTTTCAAGTTGAACATTGCAAGATGTATTATTGAGTGCACACAGTTCCGTTTTGGAAAGGTAAAGCACATGCTGTACTGAAGGCACATTGAAGTCGTAAAAAAGGAGTACCTATTAGTTTCTTAGGTAATCTCGTACTTGCATGCATTTGTAATGGTGCAACATGGTCAACAACACGCACTTTTACAAAGCATTTTGTGGATATTAGTGCCTGTTAAGTGGCTCTATTAAGGCAAATTGTTTCAGAGCATCTGGTGATTGCAAGCCACTGCTTTAGTGATGAGGGTACCTCTTTTCGGTCTATTGCAGCCCAGTACTAGATAACAGGTGTGTATGAGCTTCAGCTGCACATCAATCAATCGGGGGTTTATAAAGCGCGCTAGTCACACGTGAAGGTCTCAAGGCGCTGTTGGGGGATGGGGGGGGGGGGGGCGGTGGCTCCAGGTCAGTCGAAGAGCCAGGTCTTAAGGTTCTTCCTGAATATGTGCAGGGTGGGGGAGCGTCTGATGTTCACAGGGAGCTCGTTCCTGGTTTTCCTGCGATGTAGAAGAAAGCTCTCCCGCTTTCTGCGGATGCAAGGGACCTTTGCCAGGGCAGCAGAGCTGAGGTTCTTCTTGGGTACGTGGAAGGTTAGTCTTTCGTTGAGGTAACAATGTTACTTAACACCATCGATGCTAGTGTTGTTTTCCTCCTGTGCTGATTTATCTTGATTCCCATTGTTCATGACGAGCTCAGCTCGTCATGAGTGTATGGAGGTGTACATCATGACGAGCTGAGCTCGTCATGAGCGTCGAAGGAGTTAACTGTGTTACTTTAAGTTCACATATGCTATCCAGCCTCTCCCAGATGTAAGGTTACAGTGCAGTGTTTGAGATAATACTTCATCAGTCAGTGTTATGATGCAATAGTACACTTTCACTCACACACATGGCAAATAAATAGCCTGAAGCGGTCTATTTTGTTGTGGTGCATTGTAGGTTTCGTGGAGCAATCAGTAGTCATTTTGAATTAGAAACGTATACTTAAACGGTAAACAACTTGCAGCTTCCAAAACTAAATGTCAGGACTATGAAAACCTTGTGAACCTACAGCACTACAAGCTGTAAACAGTCACTGGTAAATCTGTTCCTCTGTTTGCATGCCTGTCAACAGTTTCTCAACTGCTCTTTGGTTGGAGTTGTATTTGGCCTAAAGAAGTGCTTACATTTTCCTAAGTTTCTACTCCTTTTCATCGCCATAACCAAATGACCTACCCATAAGTAAAAGAAGAAGATGGAAATAGTGGTTGCATTTCTACCTATTCGGCCACTGAGTACATTAACCATATGTTAAGTCTGCAGGCAGCACCACTGTCCTATATAATCTAATGTTTTTGACATCCGATCGGGAGGGCGTGTCACTGCAGCTTGCGACTCCCCTCCTAAAGAAGGTGCGATTCTGAAATCTAGGTGCTCAAATTAATTTTAACCTGGAGCTGCACCATGTCCAGCTAGGCAGAAAGTGGTGACTAGTCCGAAGAACTGGGTCTGTTAAGTCTCTGCTCCCTTCCCTGCTTACATGGTCCCCTGCCTGCCACTTACACGAAGGAAGTGCCAGATAACACCTTAAGTCGCAAGTAGAAGTCGTGTCCTCTTTGATCATCTATGAGGAGGTGAAGGGAAGTTCTCCTTTTGGGTGCTGATGTCCCTTTAATGAGTGCCCACTGAATCTGTTTGTGGCCCCTTTGTCTCTGCTGGACAGGGTGGGAGGGGAATGGTAGAGAAGAACTGAAGCCAAAAATGGCTTAGGAAGCAACCGTTGGGCAGTGCACACCAATCAAGCCTCCAAACCTGTGCTCCCTTGCCTGCACGCTCCTCTCGACCCACCACACTCTTCTCCACCACACTCCATTCCATCCCATCCAGTTGCTATGCTTTAAAAAAACGCAAAATTCCTTTACTAGAAACACTAAATTGTATACATCAGGACATATTTCTAGGGGAGAGTTTATTGGGTGGTCTTTGAAAAATTTGAGTTTTTATCCTGCTTAAATGGTAGCTATGAAACATACCATTTGTTTTCACCTTAACACAGTTGATGCTTCTAATTTATCAAAGTAGTGTAAGTAGGTAGTTTGTGTATCTGATAGACTACTAGCCGCAGATTCCTTAATGTAGAATTATCTCCAGGCATGAGACTGGATCCGGAAAAATGTTCTTTGCCACAGCATCTCTGCGTGCCGGGGGTGGCACCACATGACTCCGCCCTGACGTAGTCCTCGGGCGTCATCACAGCAAGGTCACATAAGACCCTCCCCGGCGCGCTGACGTCTGTTTTTTCTTTTTTTTGCGTGCAACGCGGTCGATCGTGTCCTGGCCTGTTTTCAGGCTGCCTTTTCACGATTTGCGTTCAGGAACTGTGTGCGAATGCCTTTGGGCTTCAAGACGTGTACTTCTTGTGAACGTCAGATGTCGGCGACGGACCCTTACCCTATCTTCATGTGATGTTTAGGCGAGCACCATGACTCCACGGACTGCGATGCTTGTCCGCACCTCAAACCAAAGTTCTGACGAGAGCGCCGGATGAAATTGCTGTCGGCCCGCTTGTCCAGGTCTGTGTTGTCCCAGCATCAGTCTCCTACCTCGGAAGCCAGGAACCGCCGATTCAGACTGTGGCATCGCCCTTCGCCACGGCCCCAAGGGCGTCGCAAACCCGCTGGTAGGTCCAGGAGCTTGTCTCCGAGGCCTTGTCCTCGTTCGGCGGAGGGAGAGGGTCCCCCTCTGGATGTGCGCGCTTGCCAGTCGACACCCTACCCGCCTGGCGTCTAGGGGACTAGGGCCCAAATGAAAGCCTATGCTACGGCTCTGCAGGCTTCTTTGCCCCCCCCCCCTCCTCCTCCTGAGACGTCCGTGGATCCCTTGCCTTGCGCGGGGCCTTCCGCAGAGTCGCCGGTGGCATCAACCTTGGCGCCAACGAGTTCGGCTTCAGGTTGTGGGGGTGTGGCGTCGTCTAGGTGCGGCCCTGCGGGGTTCCCCTCTTTGACCTACGGCGTAGCTGTCTTGCCGCAAATCCCTACAGGGCTCCTTATGATGTCGCAGGAGATTGCCGGGCCGCAGGGATCGTCCCCGAGTCCCCCTCGGTCCTCTGGGCAGGCGGCTGCCTCGCCGGAGCCAGAGTCGATGCCTTTTCAGCGCCGAAGGCTTTCTTCCCCAGCCCTGGCGGTGCCGCGGGTGGAAACCGGGGCCTGGGGCGCTTTCCCAAGGCCCTCTCGGTCCTCTACGCAGGCGGCTGCCTCGTGTGAGGTCGAGCAAGTGCCTTTTTTCGGCCCAATCCCGCGCCGATCGAAGTCGCACCGGCACCTGTGGCGGACTCCACAGCGCCATGCCGGCGTTGGGTCCTCACCTAGTCTCCGGAGGTTCCTTCCTCTCCGGAGGTTGTCATCTCCTGGTCTCTTCTTCTCCGGAGGCGGGACGCCACGTTGTTGCTTTTTCATGGGCGTCTTCTAGGGAGGGCTTCTCGCCGTGCCCATGGCCTCAACCCTCGGACCCTCTCTACCGCAGCATGTGGTTGGTTGCTCCTCCGGCTTCTCAGACTTCCCCGGAAGCCCCTCAGGCCCCCCACTCGTTTGTGGATACTCCACTATTCCGGGGCTGGCGGTTTATTCCTCCAGCTGGACTTTAGGACGGACGGCTTAGTTTACAGCAGTCGCCCACTGAGGAATTGCTTTCTCCCCCGAGACGCCCTACGTAAGCCAGTATAGCCTTTGTTAGGGCTATTTACACGGCTGCTAGCATTTTGCGGATGGGTGACCCCCGTCACCCCATTCCCTACGAATCATCTGTTGGAAGTTCTCCACCAGAGCTCTGGTGGATGGGAGCTGCTTCTTCCATTCGAAGCTTCGCTCCACAAAACTCTTCTGGTGGCTTGGGGGCATCCTGCCACGGGTGATCCGGTGCCTCAGCTGCTCCTACACTGTCCTGCTCCGCACGATCCAGTCTGCCTTTGTTTCCACCCTTCTACTCAGGGCCCTCTTCTGCAGACGGCTTTTCCTTTCTTGCCCTTGGTGTTTCCTCCGTCACGGGAGGCCTAGTGGTTGGATTCATGGGGGCGTAACATCTTCGCTTCCTTCAATGCTGCTTTGCGCGCGCTCAACACACTGTGTGTTGGCCAGGGCTACCTCCAGCCTGTGGGATTCTGTGGAGTCCCTTCTGTCTCACGAAGGTGCCCGCGCTGATCTACTCGGCAGCTGCTCACTATTTAGTGAAAAAGAACAGGAGTGGGACCCATAGACCAAACTGCCTTTTCTACTGTTACCTCTAGGGACATTGTGTTTTATATATAAGCGCTGATCTACGGCACTATCTGTTGGATGGTCGGGAGTTGGCCGCGTTTATTCTCTGTGCGGCCTTGGATGTTGCTGATGCCCTCAGCCGTGCTATGGCCAGCTCTGTGACTCTCCTTCGCCATGTTGGCTTCGGGATGGTGTTTTTCCTGAGGATATTAGGGAGCGTCTGGTTGAACTGCCCTTCGATGGGGTTCTTTTGTTTAACACCCACACGGACAATGCCATTCAACATCTCCTTGTGGGGCTCCGTCCTCCTCCCCCTCCGTAAGCTTGGCTTGTTGATCCTCCGGGGCTTGATGGGAGGCTTTATCCCACCTTTTTCCTGGAATGTGGTGTTCTGTGTGGTTTGCCTTGCCTTAGGGTCCCAGGCTTGGCCCCTCTCTACTGTTGGCTGCTGGTACAGCCCCCCTGGCAATTGCGTATTTTTTGACAGATTAATAAGCTGTCTGTGGTTCTAACCAAAGGTCCTTATTTTCTTGTCCTCTGATGCAGGATTTTTCCCTAAGAGTAGTTTACATGTTTTTTTTGGGACATTTCGTACCCTTAGAGGGGTACTTGTAGCTATTGTATAGCTCTGTCCTTCACTGGGAGGGTGTGGACTCCCCTTTGAGGGTTTTTCTCCTTTCCTGGCATCGCTGTCTACCACTGGTGCGGTTTCTTTGATCTTTGTCTGGGCGTAGGTTGCGCTGTTCCAGGTCCTGTCATTTCAGTATCCACTGCATCGCTGGACCAGCTTTGGCATGCCGTCTGCGGCGTTGTGCTGTTGTGTTTCCACCCTTTTTTGTCTGGCGTTTCGGCTTGGTCCTGTGTCTGGTGTTCCAGGGGGGATAGGATTTCCTGGTATTTTCTTGTGTTCAGGTTGACTGCTTTGGTCCGTCCTACGTATTTCTCCTCTTCTCTTTTAGCTGGTCCCACTTCTTTTCGTGGGTCGGTTTATGTCCGGAATGCTCTCCTTTAGGGGTTGTTCTGGATTTCACTGGCCTTTGCCTTCGTCTTGCGCCCAGACCTATTCTGGGCGCTCGGCTTCAATCTGCGGCTAGTAGTCTGTATCAGATGTACGAGTTACTTACCTTCGGTAACAATGTATCTGGTAGAGACGATTCTAGCTTCAGATTCCTTCGCGGTCCACCCTTCCTCCCCATTCAGCTTGGTCTTCTGCACTTGCCTGCCTCCGGGTGGTTTTGTCTCCTGCGAGTGCCCTCTTTCACTTCCTCCCTAGTGGAATGCTTTGTTCTGTTTGTTTGATCCACTCCTTCCTTTCTGGTGATTGGTTGGTGGGTTCATGGGTACTTCTGCGTTCCTGCACCCTGGTCTTCCAGTGTGGGGCCTATTCATGCTCTTCTCCCTTTTTATTGCTTCTAATTTCGGATTACTCTGCAGTCCTCTGAGTTGAGGTCTCTTGGCTGTGTCTCGGCCCTTAGCACTTTACAGGGGATGCGCCTCTCCTTGCTGGTGTTGTCTTGAGGTAATTTGTTGTTACTCTTCTGTTCTGGCCTTGTTGTCCTTTACTGTTTATAGACTGGGGCCTCTTCGTCTGCTGTGACATTTTTCACACGCTTTTCTGCCCCAAGGGAGGATGTCAGCTCTGTTCTTCCCTTCTATGACTTTCGGTGCCACAGTGCCTGGCGCACTCCTGAATGGTGCTGTTCCTCACCATTCGCTTCTTCCCTTTATGTTTATCTGATTTTTTCGCACACTGTTCCCATATTCTCACAGTTTTTGTTTGTGATGCTTCCGCGTTGTGGCGCAGAAAAGTTCTCCGAAGAAAACTGACGCTGGCGTGCCGGGGAGGGGCTTATGTGACCTTGCTGACGTCATGCCCGCGGACGACATCAGGGCGGAGTCACGTGGTACTGCCCCCCGGCGCACAGATGCTGTGGCAAAGAACATTTTTCTGGTTCCAGTCTCACGCCTGGGGATAATTCTACGTTAAGGAATCTGAGGCTAGAATTGTCTCTACCAGATACATTGTCACCGAAGGTAAGTCGCTCTTACTTTATGTCCATAAATGTATTCTGAACATGAATAAATTCGACAAACCTATTATTAAATTGTATTTGTGTTTTTGATGTTTCTCTGGTTTTTATATATTTAAGAATGCTGCATTTATGATGTATTTAAAATATTTTAGGCTAATATAGCCCTGTTTGAAGCATGCTGTAAGGAACGTATACAGCAGTTTGATGATGGTGGTTCTGATGAGGAAGACATCTGGGAAGAAAAAAATATTTCGTTTACTCAGGATTCAAAAAGAAGATCTAGGTACGGTGACATGAGCATTTGAATTTAGCCTAGATACATTTACTCAGTTTATTTAAATTGCATGTGTAATTTAGTGAAATAGTTTTAATGACTCTGGTATGCCCACAAATTCCATTGTCCTTTTAGAGGTGATCATGTGGAGCTGAACAATTAATTTATACTTTGATGTTAACAAACCTCCTTTACAAGTTTCTCAAACAAATTGTACACAATAGATTTTGCCGCAGCTTCACTGTATCCTTCATTGAAGGCTTTCATGCCAGAATCATAGCTAGATCTAAGGGATGTTTTGAAATGCTTAGATTATTTTAGGACCAATAGTAAATGTGATGGCTAAATAGATAATAGGCACTCCTAGGCATGTTTCCAATTGGCATGATGGTGTGTATGACGTAATCTGAACGCTTTGACTTGTAGGTAGGTAATAAAGGGTTCATGATGTTTTGCTTGCAAATCCAAAGCCAATGCCTTGCATCTTTTCGCAAACTACTGTAGTGATCTGTGGTGTTCACAGATGAGCAGTATTTATTTTTTATTTGTTCAGCAGAAGTTTTGTCACACACTGTTTACCCTTGAGTGACATCAGAGCACTTGTGACAGACTGGATAGCAGCCACGTTATGGTGGTTTTCCCATTCGGAGTAAAGCCTTGCAAAGCCTTGTGGAATTCTTATTTGTAAACAGTAGACTGAATAGGGACATGGGAAACCTAGGGGAGTTTAGAGTGGGGTTACTTGCATGGACCCACTTAATTTTCTTATCCACAACGTCCACAAATATGAAGCTTTGCTTAAAATTACCTATTTTCCTCATGTCTGTGTGGAAAAGTCCCGGGATGAGCGGCAATACACATAACTTCCTCTGCCCTGCTTTCCCACACTTCTCTTCGGACTCCAAATGTGTGGTTGGGCCTTATACATGAGTAAAGAATGGATTAAACAAGTGACCATCTGATAGTACATTGGCTAGGCCTGGGCAAAATTTCAATTTGATTAATTTGGTTGATTCTGTGTTGCTCTTTGATCCGGAATTACCCCTTACCCGTTATAATGCAAATACGCCCACTCACATGGTTAAGTGTAATTGGAGGTGGTGGGAATCCTACTGGGTCTGGTGGCTTAGTGGACTAATGCAGCACTGTAGGGGCCTCTGTTCGACCTCATGGTCACAGGTTCAAATCCTGGCTGTGCAACTCACTCTTTCATCCTTCTGAGGTCGATAAAATGAGTACCATTGAGTTGGGTAAAAATAAACATCTGTTATTTAGCGCCAATATACCCTTGGGTGAAGGTGCGCTTTACAAACACGTTATATCTGATAGAGGCATCTAGCCGCAGATTCCTTAACTTAGAAGATCTCCCCAAGCATCAGACTGGATCCGGAAAATCTTTTTTCCCCAGCAATACCTCTGCATGCCGGGAGGCGGCGTCGCCCGACTCTGTCCTTACGTCGTCCACAGAAGTGATGTTAATGGGGCCATATAAGCCCCTCTCGGCGTGCTGAGCTATTGTCAGTTTTCTTCTTTTCCGCGTCCTAACGCAGATCTGGGAAAGTGATATCTCGGGCCTGTTTTGTTAACTACAGGCCTTTTCGATGCCCTTTTGACGTAGAGGAGCAGTGTGTCGATGCCTTTAGCAGGCTTCAAGCCGTGCCGGTCCTGCTCCTGACAAATGTCAGGGACGGAACAAACACCAAATCTGTATGTGGTGCTTGGGGGAGCACCATGACTCCGTGGAGTGTGGCGCTTGCCGACAGCTGCGGCCAAAATCCCTGCGGGAATGCCGCATGAAATTACAGTTTGCTCGGATGTCACGTACGAACCCCACGTGGCACAGGTCTCCTTCTCCGCCAGAGCTGTCCACGCGGCGCAAGTACACGCAGGAGGACGTTCCTGTTCGGGGCAGGTCCCGGGACCTGCGCCATCATTGACCTACCTCCGGTAAGCACAAACAGAAGTCGGGGAGGTCGTCTGCTTCGGTTCAACATCATGTTGGCTCCAAGTCTTTACCGTACTCAGGCCCTGGGTCCTGGGGCGACTCTGCCTCAAATGGAGGACAACTGTCTTTTCTGACTCTGTCCCTCTCCCTGGTGTGCCTTTGGGCCCCACAGGGGGGCGGGGTGGGGGGGTCAGGGACTCAGATCGGGTCTCCGCCGGCGGTTTTACCCTTGGCTCCAACCGAGTGCCTTGACTTCAACTCGAGTCGCCGCGACGTCGGAACACGGCCCAGATGGCCATCCCACGACATCTCGCTGTTACCTCAGCGCCATTGCACAGCCTCCCGGGGCTCCCTGCTGCGTCGCTGGAGGGGGCTAGGGCATGGTGCGTGACAACGCTTCTGCGCACTCCCTCTCTGCATGTTCCCACCTTGGAAGATGTTGAGTCTCTGTCGTTCCGACTCCGGACCGTCGAGGCCTTTTCGGAGGTCCTCGGCGCCGGCTCGATGCCAACGGTCGAGGACTGTTCAGAGGTTGCCGACGCTTGCTCCACTCCGCCGGTCGAGGCCCTTTCTGAGGTCGTCTACGTCGCCGTTGGCCGTCTTAGCTTGCGTCCGTCACCTACTGACAACTTGCGGTCACCACCTTGCGGGGCCACTGAGGCAAGTGGTACGTTCATCAGGGCTGTTTGTAGGGCTGCTGACCTTTTGAGGATGCAGCCGCACTCCTTGTTGGATCTTCTCCTCCAAGGTGCGGGGGACGTGGAGCCACTGTTGTTGTTTGCAGAGTTATTTGACATCCTTCTCGGGACATGGGTGAGGCCCTCTTCTGGGGGACCCTGTTGAGCACGTTGTGGCACATCTCAATCGGCCAGCTCCCAATGACCCCACCTGTTTGACCCTCCTTCCTGGGGGTGGAGGTCTTGTGCTTCATGCAGCTCACTACCGCTTCGGTTCCAATGCATCCTCCCACTAGGGAGTCTCGGTAGTTGGAGTCATGTGGCCACGATCTGTTCGCATCCACAAGCTCCGCACCCAGGTCCCTCAACACTGTGTGTGTGTTTGTTTAGCTTCTTTTGCCCTATGGGACGCTGTAGAGCTGCTCCTCCCCTCCTTGGCGGAGGGCTCTCGTGCCGATCTGGCCCGCATAATCCGTGATGGCCATGATGTGGCACAATTTTCAATTAGGGCTGCCATGGACACCACTGACTCCATGGGTTGGGCAATGGCCCGATCTGTGGTCATACACCGCCATGCGTGGTTGCGCGATGGCGTCTTCCCAGAGTGTGTTTAAGAGCAACTTTGGGATCTACCTTTTGATGGGGCCACTCTTTTTGATGCCCATGCTGATTCGGCGGTCAGGCGCCTCTTGTCTGTTTGGTTGTTTTCACAGGTCTTAATCTTCATGGAGGGTTCTTGGTTTTGTGGGAGTACAGTCACTTCTTTTCCGTTACCCCTTGTGGGTTACAGATGTTCTGGGTTGTGTGGCTGTTCAGCCATGTTATTTTCATGTTTTGCTACAGTTAGTTTAGGTGTTTACCTTTCTTTTGAGCCTCTGCCTATGAGCTTGCTCAAGAGGGACCCTTATTTTGTAGGGTTGTGCCTTTCCCTATGTGGGGTTTTTGTCAGCAGTTTTATTGCTAAACTTCCTTACCAGGCAGTTTTGCCGTAATTTGTCTATTCCTACTGTGTAGGATGTCTCCTCTGGTGAGATCCATATGGTTGGTTTCTCTCAGGGTGTTCCTTTGGTGGTCTACGGTTCGTCCGTAGTTCGTTCCTGCCTCCGTAGGGGCGCCCTTCTCCGCTTTTTCAAAAGGGGTTTGTCGCGCCTGTATTTTCCGGGCGTGTTCTTACGGCATTGCTGTGGCCATCTTGCCTGTCTACCAAATGGACATGCGCCCCTGCCTCACGTCTTCTTCAGGCTCACACACTGTCTGTTACTCGCTACTGCCCTGTTCATATTCTTATGTCTTCTCTGAGTGGCTCTAGTCTATAACTTTTGCAACCTTATCTGTGCTCCGCCCCCTATGTTTCCTGGGGTGTGGGTTCTTTTTCACATTTGTAGCAATGGTAGCCGTTCCCACACCAGCTGCTCTCTAATAACTGGTCTCAATCCTGTTCTGCCAGGGTTGCTTCTTTCAGTGGCATTACTGTGAGTGCATTTTTTACAGCTTTCTGTTGATCCTTTACTGCAAGTATTGTTGTCTCTGGCCTTCCCTGTATCGCGGGAGGTGAGATTTCTCCCCCTCCGCGTACTGTTGTTCTGTGACTGTTATTTCGCTTATCAGTGCAGTGTAATTATTGAGTGGGTCCCCTGTTTAGGGTTTCGTCACTTCACGTATATGTGCCAACATGTATGGTGTAGGTTCCACACACCACAGGGGTACTCCATACTAGAATCCTTCTGACCTAGTGTTGGGACTTCTTGCTCACTCTCTCCTTCAGATTGGAGTAGTCTGTGTTCCTGGTTTTGCCGGTTATCCCTGACGTCACTTCTGTGGACGATGTCAGGACGGAGCCGGGCGACGCCACCTCCCGGCGTGCAGAGGTATTGCTGGGGAAAAAAGATTTTCCAGATCCAGTCTGACGCCTGGGGAGATATTCTAAGTTAAGGAATCTGCGGCTAGACTGTCACAAGGTAATGTGACTCCTCCTATAGTCTGTATTGTGCATGTTCATCGGCTGCTTTGTTAGATTGTTTTTTCCACCATCGGGTTGACCTTGAATCTCTGCAGTCGAAGCTTTGATTTGCCACAAGGCCTCAACAGCACCCGTTTCATAACCCATCGACGGATGATTTGACAACCACTGGTTTCCTTCTCATATTTCAATATGCGGGCTCAGTTAGACTTCAGCTTCTATTTCCGCCACCATCCTCTTCCACTCAACTACTCTTCAGTTTCTGCCTCCGGTGCCATGCCAAGTACTCAAGGAAGGATCAACGCTTGGTCTGTAAACTGAGCCTATGCCCTGAACATGATGAGGAGTCATGTGAGGCTTGCCTGGGTTTCCAGTCTAAAAAGACTTTTCGGCAACAGAGAGAAAGCCGCTGGGCCCATTCCACCATGCAAGCACACCAAGCAGAAGATGTGCCCAATATCTTCATCGAGCAGTCACTCGAGCAAGAAGAGGAATTAGAAGACGCGGAAGCACAAGATGTACCAATGGACATTCCAATACTACTCGACAGCTGTGGGAAGGCTGATTCCAACCAAGACCCATCAACATCCAATGGGCACAGGATTACTCCAGTGAAAGCCCTACAGACCTCCACTGAACCATCCAACATGGCTTATGGAACCCAACTACCCTTGGGCCATGATGGTGTCTGAAAACAGGCAAAGGAACAAACACACGTCCCTCTGCCTAAGAGAACGCCTGTAGGCATCAAAAGGCCAAAGGCATTGACCGCCCCAAAGTTAAAGCTCACATGGGTGCCAGTGTCAAGCACAAGCTTTGCCGTAAAAGCACCACAAGGAAATCACATCTGAAAATACCACCTTCGAAAACGCCCTCTGCAGCTAAAGATACTCAACCAAACAAAACATCTGCACCAAAATTGCTTTCAGCACCTAACCTACCCTCCGTGTCGAAATAAGAAAAAAGGACAGCCTGAGCTGAAACAGTGACCTATGGTGCCAATACTTGCCTAACTGAAAGAAAGACTTAACAAACAAAAGACTGTTTATCAATGCGGACACTGGACGAATAAGTGCAAAACCACCTCACCCACCAACAGACACGTTCTAAGAGAAAAAGACTTTTGCACAAGTAATCGTAGGGCCAGACCCACCCAAAGCCCCACAGAAGAAATGTAAAGATAGGGGCATTTGCCCCATACTCTTTGCTAAAGCCCCACCTGCAACTAGACCACTACTTGTACCTTCTCCACCAGTCATTCCCATGCTACCCAACATGCTGTTTCACCAGTTCATCTTCCATCACCTGAATCCTACCCTCATGAACAATCTCGCAGGCATCCCTGCACCATCGTCTGTAGGGGACCATGACACAGGTTTCCTGACCCACAGGGAGATCCTGGGATCATTAGGACATAAACCCTGTTGCTGAAATTGATCTCAACCCCCTACCCCTCTAAACCCTCACACCAGATGACACAACAACTTACCATGAGGTACTCAGTAGAGCTGCACACTACCATAAAGTCAATCTCTGCCCATTACAGGATGAGGATGACTTTTTAGTCAAAGCATAAAGCAGGTCTCACAAACAGTATAGTTTTTGACCATGCTTAAAGGTATGCTTAAGCCCATGGATGACATTTTTAAGTAACAAGTAAAATCCAGAATCATAACCCCAAGGGTAGACCAGATTTAGGCCTGCCCATCCAACCCTACATACATCAAGGACCAGGTACCACCACATTTTTTGGTGGTGCATACTGCCAGAAAAAGGGCCAATTATCAAGGGGCTGGAGCTGCTCCCCCACTGATAATGAGAGCAAAAAGAATGATTCAAGAAAACGTGGCCGCACAAGCAGCCAACCTTCTACCAATAGCATATTCCGTTGGCCTCCTTTCAATATTCAATAGAGCCCCACAGAATGAAATGGAAGAACTACTCCAGCATCTCTGACCAGTACCAGCAAAGAGGGGCTGTGCTAGTGAAGGAAGGCAAGATTATTTCTAAACCCACCTTACAAGTAAAAGTAAAGTAAATGCCAGTGTTCTCATCAGGCGCCACGCATGGCTTAGTCTCTGGGTTTAAGCCTGATGTCCAACATCTGCTCAATTTGCCATTTCATGGTGAACATTTGTACGGGACACAGGTGGAAGAAATATTAGATTAAATTAAGGCTGCAACACCGCCAATGCCATGGGTGCACTACAAACCATCCAACAAAGTGGTCCTTTTAGTTGAGGGCACTATAGAGGGGCATCAAAAACGAGCACCTCCACAGATATGAGCAACGCTCAGAAGCAGCAAAGTTCCTACCAGTTCCAATATACCAAAGGGACATACGATAGGCTACACTAAAAATAATAAAGAACCAGGTTATGTACTTCCTCCAAAGAGACCACTCCCACTAAACCGTGACCCTCTATGCTTCCCCTGCACCCCTCCCCCCTTCAATGCTTAACACAAGTAGGGGGATGGCTGCAGCAATAACCAACACTAGGCACAAATTACAAGAGATCAGTGGTTCCTTCCCATCATAAAAGATGCTAACTGTCTAGAACTCGCCACTACCCCACTCACTATACCACCACGTACACAAACTGTCAACAGAACACCTAGCACTCCTACAAGACTAGGTCCAAGTTCTGATTCAGAACGTGACCATAGAACACGTTCCAGAACAACATCAGGGACACGAGGTGTACTCCCTGTACTTCCTCATTCCAAAAAAGGATGGAACTTTAAGGCCTTTACTAGACTTCCGGCCACTCGACAAGTAAATCCTATCAGAGCATTTTCATATAACATTCCAAGAAGTAATACCACTTCTTCAGCAAGGAGACTTCATGACGGCCATATACCTTAAAAAGTTTACTACCACATTCCAGTACACACAGCACATCGCCGCTACCTCTGATGTCAAGTAATTGGCCCCATTACCAGTTCAAGGTGTTTCCATGTGGAGTAACTACTGCACAAAAAATCAAGAGGGGGGAGGTAGAGTGCTGATCCGTCCAGTCTTTTTTGTTTAACAGTAAATCATGGGGGAAGGATCACTTGTCCTGCATAACCAGGGTATGCAGGTGGGTACGTGGTGTCTCACAAATTAAAAATCCCTCATACACATGTATTTCAGATGATCGTAGCGGTATATGTTGTCTCCCCGGTTTCATACAGGTGAGTGCATAATCCTTGGGTCAGTGTTTATGCAACCTCCGCCTGGAGAATTTACCCTTGGTTAAAAACAGTAGTGATCGTGGATAGGTAAGTGCTCGGGAAGTGAGTTAAAATACCCGGACAGCCAGATGTCGGACTTTATTGGGTCTGGATTCGGGTAGCCCAAGTGAGAGACGGTAATTGAGTATTGTGCCGCTTTGGAATGATAAGGAATTCAAGCGCACTGCATGATGTGTTTTAAAAAACAGTCAACATGTTTCAGCCTAGTTGCCTGTATAGGTCGGTGGGCTTTCTTCAGGAACAGTGCAAAGATAGGGAAAAGTGAAAAATAAATGGAAGAATGACCTGGTTTCAGTCAGTCCTTGGTCGCATTGTACCTGAAATGAAAAATATTAACATACAAAAAAGCCTCGGGTAAAGGGTAAATGGGAGATACAACACGTGCGTACAAACAATGAACAAGTTGAAAACTGTATAGATTCTAAACCGCTTTAAAATGGCAATACTTTAGCAAAGGTTCACACTCCAAGATGGTGTCGACTCTTTCATTCTCATGCCTGGTGAAGGTGGTGGCATGCCGACGGAGAGTAGTTGTCAATATACTTGGCCTCATAAATTAAGTGGCTGTGAGCTATATACGTGGCGCATAGCAAAGACTCTGCGAACACCGGAGCAATATCCACTGCAAGTGAAGTACTACAAAAATGTCCACCCACTATCTTGAAGCACCAAACAGCAAAGTCTACAGGACGTTCAAAAAGTAATCCGCTTTCTGCAAAAATTAGGCGTTGCTCTCAGTACAGCAAAATCTTCGCTGCCATCCTTGCAAATGCAGCTGTTCTTAGGCGCAACCCTAAACTCTGTTACAGCCAAAACCTATACCGGTCCACAAAGAGTGCAGAAGTTTATCACTGCCTCTTTTTCAGCCACATCATTGTGTCATTCAAAACAGTCATGAGTTTTCTCAGAAAAATGGCATCCTGTATCACACAAGACTGTATATGCGCCCCCTTCAACACACTCTTCAACCACAATGTACTCAAGCTGAAGGGTTTCTACAAGATCTAGTGATGATAGAGCCAGCAACCTATTGCTCTCTGCAGTGCTGGAAAAGCAATAACCTGTTGGAGGGTCGGCGCTTCAAAGCCCCAGTTCCGCAAATCTCAATTACGACAGATACTTAAAACTCAATTTCACATTGATCAGCTAGAGCTTCTTGTGATTCAATTAGCTCTCAAAGCTTTTCAGCAACATCTTCATCACAAAGTATTTCTGGCCCATACTGACATTACTGCAATGTAAGACATTTAAAGACAGGGGGCACACACTTCATACAGCTCTCACTAATAGAACAGATCTGGCACAGGGCCTTACATCAGAAAATCCACCTCCTAGCAGAATATCAACCAGGGGTGGGCAAAAAGTTCTCAGATATGCATCAGCAAGTACACATGTGGGACATCAACACAACACATTACTCATATTTCCAGCAGTCTCCTATTTCCAGCAGTGGGGAACCCCAGAGATAGATCTTTGCAACATAACCGAATACAAAATGCCAAAGCTTTGACTCCTGGTTTCCGCACCCACAGTCCAAAGACTGTGCTCTACAAATCAGCTATTCCGGAATATTTGCTTGCGCTTTTCCCCCCTCTCCCACTTGTTCTTCGCCTGATTCAACAGCTCCCACAAGCATCCCTTACTCTAATCCTAATAGCCCCAACATAAGCGTGACAAGCATGGTTGACAACCATGTTACAACTATCAGTGGTGCCACACAAGAAACTGCAACTCTGGCCACGTTTTTTAACTCTGGAAGTGGGAAAGGTCATACATACAAATCTCAAACAACTCAATCTGGCGCCTAAGGTCTTTGAATTTGAATACCTCAATCTACCACAAGAATGCATTACCATTCTAAAACCAGTTTGCACGCTGTAGGACAGTGCCCCTTTTTGCATGGTTACCCTCACTCTTTTCTTGACATCTGATGTAACCTGACTAGATGTGCCCTGAGTCCCTGCCAATCCAGTACCCTGTGCTCTTTCCCAAACCGGTACCTTTATACCCACAATTGGCACATCCCTGGACACAGGTAAGCCCCTTATAAAAGGTACCATGACCAGAGAAGGCCTCTAAGGGCTGCAGCACCTATTGAGATACACACACACACACACACACACACACACACACACACGCTGCAGCACCTATTGTGTCTCACACACACACACACGCTGCAGCACCTATTGTGTCACACACACACGCTGCAGCACCTATTGTGTCACACACACACATGCTGCAGCACCTATTGTGTCTCTCACACACACACACACACACCTCTTTTCTCCGCCCCTCAGGAAGAGCTGGGTCCACAGAAGAGGAAGCTTCAAAGGCCTGCTGCCTTCGGAAGCTGTCACTGCCTTTTTCTGCCCCCTGCAACTGGCTACCACTGGTTCTGGCCCCCACTTTGGGCGGGAGAGTCAGTGGGAAAACCAACCTTTGCCTTCCCGCTCCTCAGATGGGGGAGGGAAAGCACACATCTCAGTCCCCTCCATCTTTAAGGTGGGGGGCTCAGCCAATTAGGGAGAATCTTGTGCCCCCTTCCTCTGGAGGGTGGCATAATAGGGGGTGTATTTATTTATTTATGCAATTTTTAAAGTGCTGCAATTACCCTTAGGTGTCTCGGCGCTGAGGGCTAGGACTGATACCAATAAAATAGATCTCTGAAGCAGTATTTGGAGTGATTTATGAATAATCATGTCATTGAGAGAACAGCCATGTCTTTAGCTGCTTTCTGAAGATGATTAGCGTTGGACTGGATTTTATATTAAAAGGGAGGGAATTCCATAGTTTTGCGGCTGCGATGGTAAAACATCTGTCTCCCCAGTTAACTTTACTTGTTCTGGGTACGTGGAGCAGATGAGCAGTGTTAGAACGAAGCGTTCGGGGGGTTGCCACAGGCTTGAATCAATTCCTGAGAAATTTGAGTCCCACATTATTTATTGCCTTGTAGACAATACAAAGGGCCTTGAATTTCGTGCGACTTCTGACCGGAAGCCAGTGCAGTTGGTCCAGATATCTAGAGACAGAGCTAAATTTAGGAATGCCCAGTAGAACTCTGGCTGAGGCGTTTTGTATCATTTGAAGTTTAGAGATGACCTTTTGTTGTGCGTTGAGGAAGAGGGCATTACAGTAGTCAGTGCGTGAAAACACCAGTGTTGAAATTAGTGTTTTTCCTGTAGTTGTAGGAAGATAAGGGAGAAGTTTTTTTATTTTCCTTAAGATGTTGAATGATGATGATACTACAGCGTTCACATGATGATGGAAAAGAAGTTTATCACCAAATATAACTCCCAGGTTTCTGACTTTACTGACTGGTTGAGGTGGAGTTCCCATTTCCTCCGGCCACCATAAGGGAGACCCTCCCCTCTCCCCACAGCAATGCCAAGAGCTTTTTTTCTACAGTATTGGCACTCTGTCTCTACTTTAATACACACTCTAGCTCCTTCTTCTGATCTCTTTTCCCCTCCACCTCTCGCCAGCCACATTTCTTTGCTACCCTCTCTACTCCTCCCTCCACCTGCTTTCCTTCTTTTTCTTTACTCCCACATCTCTCGATCCAATTCTCTACCCCTGCTGCTCTCTCTTATCTCCTCCCTCTTCCTTTATCTCCTCTTCCTCCCCGGCACAGAAAGCTCTCGTGACCCGCAGTCCCTTCCCTCGCGCCCTCTCCCTCCTGTCGCCCTGATATCTATCACCAGTCCCCGCGCTCACATCATTCTCCTGTCTCTGCCCGCCTTTTCTTCTCACAGTCTCCTCTTTCTGTCTCCATCTTTTACGAACAACCGTCTCCCTCCCTGCCCTCTTCCCGCAGTCTGCCTCTTCTCCCCCACCATGATAAACTGTTGTTTTCCATGATGTGCAGAGAAGAACCGCCCGGCCCAGCCCCACTCCCAATCTCGTGTCTAGCTTCACCGGTGCAAAGTGTGTCTGTACTTCTCTCACGTTAAGTTTTAACTGCGTTTCTGCACTGTGGCCCAGGGCTGTGTCCGTCCTGTTTTCAGAGCACAATTTTCACAATCGCATGTCCACTGTTGGTGCTGACGGTTAATCATTTCTACCTTCTGTGCTCACCCGGACCCCTCTAGCTCTCCATTTCATCATAATCTTCTCTTATTTTCTTGCCCTTTGTTTCAAGCTTTTTTTAAAGTTTTGTTTTCATTCTTCTGACCTTTTCCTGTTTTTCATTTTCTCTTCAAACCGGTTTCTTCTTTTGTTGGTCCGTTTTTCTTTCTTTTTTTCCTTATTTGTAATATCAATACATCTAAGTCACGTAAATACAAAACATGTTGCATTACAAATGCTATAGGTTTCACATTTGCGAAAGTTATAACTATTGGCATTGTAAGTGACAAAGCTATTAATTTAGCTATTTTAAAAAATAACACATAAATTAAAAAAAATTCATTTATAAGACCAATAGCTCAAACTTTCCTAATGCGAGCCCTATTGCATTTCCAATGCTTGTTTTCTTTTACTGAGAGCACACTGATGCCTGGTAACTAGACCTCAGTGCCAGTGCCCTGACCTTTAAAAGTGTATGTTTTATTGGCTTACACCCAATTGCCATAAACTAACTTACTTCTAAGACCCTAGTATATGGTAGCAGGGTTACCTAGGGCCTTTAAGTTGTGATGTTCCACTACAGGCAGGGAGGGCAGTTTAAAACTGCCAACTCAGGGGGTGACAAGGTGGGTAGACTCCTGGCCGAAGGCTCTGTCAGCAGCACGCTAGGGCCCTTATCGCTAATCTGAGGTCAGAGGATGGCAGCAGAGGGAGACAAGTGTAGGAGATTTCACAAATACTGTTCGAAGGCTCTACTTGCGTGAGGAACCCGAACCAGACACCATCAAGTCCTACTTTGACTCCTGTGAGTGGAAGCTGCTGCCTCCTGACCTCACCACTCTCCTGGATGAGCTGATCAGTGTTGAGGAACTGTAAAAGCCAGTGGGTGCCCTTCCCCTGGGCAAGATGCCTGGCCCCGATGGCCTCCCTGTTGCCTTTTATCTGCTATTAATGCCCGACTTACAAGACCACTTGGTTCGCTTGTATAACCCCTTTACCCACGAATCAGGACTTGCGCCCACAATGGCCTTAGCCAAAGTCTCTCATATTCACTGTTGGAAAGTGGGTTATTGGTAGGGGCAAGTGTAGGTCTGCCACTGGCAATAAGGCCACTAACACATGATAGGACTCGGCATAGTTCCTTTGCTCAACCCTTGGTAACGTGGCTGCGAGCAGACCGGCTTAACTTCAAAGACAGGTATGTAAAGCATTTAAAAACACCATTTCAGTAAATAATTAGGACACAACACAAAATAAAAATCCAACACCAATTTATAAAAATAGGTAATATTTTTATGTTTTAAAAGACACCAAAACGAAAATAATCCACTTTAGAGAACCAGAGATATGAATTTTTAAAGATTAGTCACTTTCTAGTGCTTAGAAACCAACAGTGCCCCTTAAGTCATTTCGTTTTCTCTGTCAGTGACACGCCTTTATAAATTGTTCTGAAGAATTCTCACCACTGTAGTGGGTCGCCTTCTTCAGCACGCGGGGTCCAGTTAGAACACCTTTCTGGCGTTCTGCTTGTGGGTCCCAAAGTATTCAACACACAATCCAAGGTTCTGGAATCTCCAAGAGGGTCCTTGAAAGTGTGAAACTTCAATTCCCCAATCCACTTGAACAAAACCCTTACAAATCCACTGGTACTCCAGGCTTTGAATTCTTTGTCGGGCTGTCCAGGTGAGCTCGCAGGGAGTTTCCACTCTTGAGTCTTTTGGCAGCAAGGTCCACAGGGCTGTAGTTTCAGATGGTGCGGTCTTCATAGGTCAGGCCTTAAGAGTTCCTTGCACACAGCAACATCTTCAGCAGGGCACTTTGTGCTTCATTCAGTTTCAAGCAGCAGATCTGGAGGGCTCGGCCCCTCCCAGATTCTTATTCAAAATTCTCTGGGTCAAGCACCTGGTCACTGCTGGCCAATGAGAGCAGGGCAACTCCTCCTAGTTATGATCACATCCTGTGGAGTGTGGCATTAGTTTGTCCCAGAGTGCATCATTCTTCCAAATCCATAATGGCTGATTTTCCAGCAAGGGGGTAAGAGCTGGCTAAACACACCCCCTACCATCTGCACATACTTATCTTAAGCCTAGCTCTGACTCTGGGTCACGACTGTCATAGTGGACTGAAACCCAGGCCTCCCTTCTGCCTTTGAAGAGCGTAGTTTTACGATGCCACCTCCTGGCCTGGCATTCCGATAGACCAACACACTGCCCTCCCAGCAACCTGGCTAATCCACTTAACTCTGACCAATCAGGGCAGATCACTGAAAGGCTGAATTTGGACTTGCTAACAAGAGTCTCATAACTTATTGTATGTACACTTAAGAAGAAATGTAACAATATAATATTGTTGGATTTACTACTACCATTCTGGGAAGTCTTTGAATGGTCCGGCTAGTCCTCTCCTATCAATATTTATTAATCAATCACTTCCTACAATGGTAACCTATGGGCCATGGGGTTTGCAATAGGGCAAATGACCTGGGCCACTTTTCAAGAACCAGGGCTTATAAAACCATATTTAATAAGCATTTCCCTAATTTCTACAGGACCCCCACCCCCTGTGCAACTAGGGGGAGACTTCAGGGGTTCTGAATCTGCAGAAATATTGCAGATCATCCTTACCCAATCCTTCTAGCATCAAAGTCGAATTTGAGCAGCTCTTTAATACAATGTGGGGAGTGAAATGTAAAATTTCACTTTACCCAGGCATATAAAAACTCATTTTATAAGTGCGCTCCTTATAGATAACTGACCCCCCACCCCTGGGATACCTGGGGGTCTCTAATATGCAAAAACATGGTAGGTTTTTATTTGTTAAGGGCCCCTACCCCCAATGTGGAGTTTGGGCACAATTTAAGGTTTAAAAGCTGTCCTGGCCCCCAGTGCAGCTTTTAAACTGACCTCAGGCTTCAGCACTGCACACATGCTGGTGCAGAGAATCTGCTGGCCTCTAAACTGCCATGCCCCAGGATACTGGAGACTTCTAGGTAGTTTCAATCCCCTGCCCTATTACATACTAGGGGCTTAGGTGGTACATCATGCCAATTACAGGGGTATCCCACCATACCATAGTGTACCCTAGTGTATGTTGGGTGTCTTAACTGTATTCTAATTTGTTCCTTTTAGCTTGGCCCTGGTTAAGCAGAGTCCAGGGTCAGTCCAGGGTCAGTCCAGGGTCAGTCCAGGGTCAGTCCAGGGTCAGTCAGTCAGTCAGTCACCACCAGTTCCAATCAGCAAAATGTTGGGGGGTGCCCAGGGCACAGGATGACTTTGCAACATTCACAAAGCTGGCAAGGACCCTGCCTCTTGCTCTTCCTATCGCCCCATTGCGCTACTCAATACAGACGCTAAGCTGTTTTCTAAAATATTGGCACCGGCCTGAACTCTATCCCCCTGTTCTTATAGAGCTGTACCAAGTCTGCTTCATTCGACACAAGCCAAGTAGCACACTTAGTCGAAAAAGCTAACCGCTGTGAGACGTTGGCCTGATATTCAGTGTTCACTATTCTAGTGATCACTATGTATCAGTCCAAACAACCCTTATGGTGATTGGTTGCAAGTCAACCGATAGACCAGCTATCCTAGTAGCATGGACAAGAGCAGTCTTTGGGCTAAACTCTAGAGGGCGTGTTAAGCCAGCTGTTATACCATCACATATACCCCTTGAACACCAAGTGAAAGGACACCACACAAGTGTTATGAAAATAAACAGTGTATTTATTTAGATCACAACAGCCCTGTACTCTTTAAGAGGACAGGGTACTAAGCACACAACAAAACTCTTACGAAAATACTTTAAGTTGCACAATTCACACAAATGCCCGAGGGGCACGAAAAACCATATACTATGGAAGTGGAATGCGAAATTACTAGCAGGTAAGTACTGGACTAATAGGCTTTGGAATCGCTAGGACTACGGTACTGAACCTTCAGATTACTAGTAGGACGCCTAGGGGACTCGGGTGCAGAGTGTGCACTCTCACCCGGGATGCGGGACAAAGTCTATGGGAGCTAGTAAAAGCAAAGTTAGTGTTCTCGGGCGAACCCGATAAGGTAGGTCGAAAACGACAGTGGATCTGGACCTTTGGATAGTGAGGCTATGCTGGGGCACCGAAATGCCGAAGTACCTAGCCCAGGGGCTGCGGCTGCATAGGTCTGTAAAGACGTCGGGAATCCTCGTTGACGAACCAGGAGCCTGAAGAAAGAGTTGCTGGCAGGCGACCAGTGAAGATTGTTCGAAGTGATCCAAGCCTGGATTGAAGATGGATGACACCTGAAAGCAGAGGGGACCAAGTTCTTAACCACTAGCCAGTGATCAGATGGCACCAGGAGGGCACCGGATGGTAGTCACCTCGACCAGGTGAGTGGGCGACGCTGGCCTCTGCAGTCTCACGGACCAGGAGGCGTTGTCGGCGACCAGGATGGAGGTGCGAGCTGTCCCACGATGGTTGATGCTGTCGACGTCGCTGGACCCAGGATTGGGGCAACAAGTCTTGGCAAATTCAAGCCCACACGGTGGACCTAAAATGGCGTCTGGAGTGGACCAGGAGGGTCCGGGGTGCTCCTCTTTTGGAAGGGAGCAAGAGCCAGTCTGGAGCAACCAGACCAGCAGCGTTGTTGTCGTCGGGCGTCGTCGGGAAGGCCACAAGCCAGCGGGCTAGTAGCTAGACAACGCGGTGAGCAGCCAAAAAGCAGAAGGGCCCCACGCAGATCTCGTGGATGCTGGGGGGCTGGACTTCGGTGCTGGAGCTGCTCAGGGTCGGGGCTTCTTGGACCCCAAAGCACTCACCAGAGGATCCCTCGGCGGTCGTGCTGGATAGAAGTCGTGCAGTTCTGATGATGGCCGGTCCCTCGAGGTCTCGTCGCACCTACGGTTCTCAGCTTAGCTGTAGAGGTAGGTAGAGGTCAGAGGTGCCAGGGAAGCCGGGTCTCGTCGAGGTGGTCAGTCGGATTCCGGAGGAATGACGTGCAGCAAACCGCAGAGTTCTTAGATGGTGCCTGTTGATGCAGGGTGGCTACTCCTTAGCCACAAGGGAGAAATCTTGAGAAGAGTCTAGAGTTCCTTTCACAGAAAGTAGTTTCTTGATTCAAAGATGATCTAATTTGGAAGGGTCCCCGCTCCTGCCTTTATCCTAAAGAAAGGGGTGGGTACGCGACTAGGTCCTGCCCTAGGTGTAGGAACAGGAAGGGGGGTGGTTACACCCCTCTCCCATGCCGGACTTTCCCCAGGCCAGGGGCTGGTGTGCCCCTGCAACTGGTTCTAGCCGGCAGATGCGTAGTGAGCACCGGGGTGCCACTTGCAGTCACCTTCCTGAAAAACCCTGCCTACCCAGGATACACAAAACCCTGTCTGGGATGGTGCTAGCACCGCCCCTGACAGGAAACCCTTTGTCCAAGCTCCCCTCGCTGGAAGGACTCCCAGCTGCAGGGGGTCAGACTCGTGTCTGTGGTGGCAGCATCCATTTTGTGATGCTGAGGCTCAAGTTAACTTTAAGCGGGGTTCACGGTTACATACATGTCGTGTCCCTCTAGAAAGGTGGAATGCTAACCCCGTCGCCAGAATTGGCGAGGGGTTAGTATTCCAATTCGTATGACACCATACTCGACATGTTTTAATAAAGCGATACCAAAGATAGCATTTAACCGCGAGGATTATAATGAACTTAAGAGTATATGGTACGTGTTATCATGGAACAGCTATTAGGACTTGGTTCCGCAAGCTGCAAATGGGCTCGGCTCATGCCAGAGCACCATCTCACACGATTCCAAGCACTCTGCCTTCAGGATTGTTAAGGCCTGCCATAGGAGTGACTGATAGGAATCTGTGTGTCCATTTTATTGTTAGATATAGGCATACTATATCTAAAGCAAAGGGTGATTACACCACCTTGCCCCAGCTGTCGTGCAGCCAGTTGTGTCAGATTTAGATGGCCAGCCAGGGGTGGCATAATACATGCTTCAGCCCCTGGTAGGCCCTGGGTACACCTATGCCCTGAGTTACAGGGTCTGATAAGGTGGCCCAGTACCAATTGGTAAATGCACCTAAGGTACACGTTGTAATTTAGTGAGAGAACAGCTAGGCTGTGGGTCTGATTAGCAGGCCGACAGCCAGAGAAAGTCGTAAACCAGTGAAACAAAAGCAAAAAAATCTGGGTGATCATAGGATTGCAGACCCTACTCTCCTACAACCGCCATAACTTCCCTGCATGCCCTCTCTCCCCAGATGCAGAGTAGGTGTTTGACAGGGTTAGTTGGCCCTTCCTGGGGCGGTCCTTCAAAAGATCAGCTTAGGCCAAATAATGGTTTAGAAGATAATGGCCTCCTACACAGCTCTTGTTGCAGGAATCCTGGTCAATGGGCAGCTGATGGACCTGATCACTAGAAGTAGTAGCCCGCAGAAGAGGTGCCCCTTGTTCCCCCCCCTCACCCCCCCTGGTGTTTGTGCTGGCAGTGGAACCCCTAGCAATAAAGGTCTGTAATTATGACACTGTGAAAAGCGTCCACCTCAGAGGGCTCCAACTCAAGATTAGCCTATATGCAGATGACCTTCTCCTCACTCTCATCTAGCCCGATACCTCCCTCCCCGAGGGTGTGGTCTGCCTCCAAACTTACGAGGAAGCATCAGGCTTCCAAATAAATATGACAAAACTATCTGTGCAAAACTTGACCATACCCCCCCAGGACCTTCCGGCACTACAATGCTTAGCCCCCTTTCAGTGGCCTCCTGACTGAATCAAATATTTAGGCCTCACCATCACACCCACGCTCTCAACCTGATCACAGGCTAACTGGCCGCCTCTGGCCGCTCAATCTTGTCTGATGAGATGGAAACCCCTGCATTTGTCCTCGCTTGGACTTGTGAATTTCGTAAAAATGAACATACTACCACGAGTCCTCTATCTCTTTGAAATACTGCCAACGCCAATTCGCCAACGTGATTCTGCATCTGCAACGCAAAGTGTGTACTTTTATCTGGCAAATGACCCAGCATATCTAATGCATTGTTAATGCTCCCATGGGAAAGGTGGAGCTAGCAGGTCCTAATCTCCTAGAGTATTACTGGGCCGCCCACCTGCGCTGCGTTTCAGAGTTGGTGGTCAGGGAAAGTGACACTGGTTCCACATGGACAGCGCAGTGGCTTGCCCGACCTCAAAGCGTGTACATTGCTACCCCTACCTGCACAGTACTCCACATCTGGGACAATTTGGCACTCCAGAGGGGCCTGGCCGCCTGCCCCTCCCTAAACACACAGATTGCACGCAACCCTGACTTCCCTCCGGTGCTCTCTCCCGCGTTGTTCCGCAAATGGGCGGATGGGGAATGTCGTACGAACAGTGACTTATTTTCCGGAGGCCCCATTAAATCCTGGGCACAGTGCAAGATGGAGTTTCATCTCACAGATTCTTCTCGACTCCAATACTGCCAACTGAGGGACAAAGTATTGCACTTCTCACTGTATCCTGCGGCGGTCTAACCACACACCCTTTTTGGTACATATGTCCGTGCCTTTGTGTGTTGTAAAACCTCATATCCAACACCTACTAGGTACTACAACGCTCGTAGCCCCGCGCATACACTCATACCAGATAGCTTGGCAGACGTCGACGCAGACTGAGATGAAATCTAAACAATGGGAGTCCCTTTGACGGGACACGCACACCACATACCGCAGTCCCTCAATTCCGGGAAACAGCTTACAAACTGATGTTTCAATGGTATCTCCCCCCATCACGCCTTTCCGTCATTTACCCCAGAACATCCCCTCGTTGCTGGTGCTGCAGAGATGGGAGGGGGGACTTCCAACACATCCCATGGTCTTGTACAGTCATCACTACCTACTGGAAAGAGATCCTGGGCCTCATTAATGAGGTAGTGGGCTTGCCCATTATGCCCTCATACCCTATAATCATTCTAGGCATTCAGCAATGACTCATACTGACAGGAAACTCATCAGCTACCTTCTTGCAGCACGACAGCTCATCGCACTCTACTAGAAAAAGAAATCCCCCCCCCCACCCCTCCAAATCCCACCCTCAATGTCACAATGGTTTGCCCGGGTCTGTCAAGTCCTGGCCATGGAGAGGATCTCGCGTACACTGACACACACAGATAAGCAGTTCCAGTGCATTTGGAAGCCCCTCTTACTCCAGTATTGGAACTTTCATAGATTCCCATTGCTTGTATCATTCCCCGTCGTCGGAATGGGAGCCTCGGTATATATATATATATATATATATATATATATATATATATACACACACACACACCTAGGTAAATGCACCCTAATAGGTGCAAAAAAGTAAAACTTAGGCCTAGGCCTCATTACATTTTGTAGCCTATAGGTGTCCTTATGTAAAAAGACCCAAACTTACACTAGCAACCAATCAGATTAGCCTCACCCTGTGGAACCTTCCTGAGAAAGCTCAGAGCCTCAGATTTTCTACCGCATCGTTGGTGACAGGGAGTCTCCTTAGAGCTCTGCTCTAACTTCTACTTTGAGGTAATATTTAAACAGTTTTTCTGTAAGGATTTGTTTAAATTTCAACTATGGCTGATAAGGAAAAGAAGAGCCTGTTCAGGCCTTGTGCCAGTTGTGGTAAACGACTTTATGTCGAAGACCAACACAAGGACTGTATATATTGTTTATACCCTGACCATAAGGCAGAAGAGTGTAAAATATGCAGGATGATGTCTGTTAAGACCCTCCGGGATCGTGAGGGAAGACTACTAATTTGGCTCAGGAAGTTGGAAAAGAAAGATGTTGTGGTATCAAGTGATGAGGAGGATTCCAGGTCAACGTCTTCTTCTAAAGAGGGGTAGATCTGTGGAGGTATCATCTGAACCCCCCTCTAAGGCTGTGCGTGGGACCTCTGATAGGTCTGGCAAGCCTGAGCCTGGCGAATCTCCTCACGGAAGTGTAAAGGAGAGGGAAAGTCAAGCACCTCAGGTGCAGAAGGCAAAACTTGATGAGGGCTCGGCTGGGCCTTCACATCAGGATAAAGTTTCTAAGTCCTTCAAGAAACTAACTGTAGAAGCTTCAACAGTGGTAAAGAAAGGCTCCAAGGCCTCTTCAGTGACTTTGTACCTCATCCGTCGACCAGCCATCCCGCGACGACGAAGACGTCGACGAAGACTTCGACGACGATGCTTTCGACGAAGACTGGGTCGGCGACGACGATAACTACGTCGACGGTTACCACCTCGTCGACTAAGACAATCCCGTCGACGACAACAATTCCGTCGACGGTGGCAATCACGTCGACGATGGCAATCTCGTCGACTATGTCGAGCCCGTCGACGATGACGATCCCGTCGACGATGACGAGCCAGTCGACGACGAAGATAATCTCGTCGACGGCCCCGTCGACGATGGCACCGGATATGGTGGACACATTTATGACGCCGTCGACGGCAGGTCCAAGGGAAGGCACCAGTAAGAGAAGGATAACACCCGATATGACATCACCTAGAAACGTGACTCCATTACCCCCAGCCCTGTTATTGGACGAACAGGACTACTCTGAGGAGGAGAATGAGATGTATGGAGATGCATATAGTCCATCACAGTTGCATCTTAAATACCATGATTCTGATGAAGAAGATGGGTATTATTACCAGCAAGAACAGCGACAGCAAGATCAAGTCGCATATCAGGAAGCCCAGGTACAGCAGGGCACGGTTACTATGCCTATGAGTCTTTTGACGGACTTAAGGGCAATGCTGGAGGAATATAGGAGCAGACCAGGGTCGCGACCAGTGGAAAGTCAGGCGCAAGTTCAGCCACAGGTGGTGGCAACTCAGTCGGTGCCTCCGGCACAGGTGGAAGAAGAGGGGGGATATCCTCGGCAGACACCAGACCAGGATGACACCTAGGATGAGGATGGAGCAGGTGACAACTGTGATCAAAACCCGGATAGTGAATGGAACCAGTATATTAATCCGATTCGGCTTCTCCGGTGCCTGACCCGATAGATTCACCTCCGGCGGATGTGGGAGGTTTCTTCAGCTTAATGGAGAGAGCCACGGCACGCTTTAAAATGGCCATGCCTACAACATCTACGGATTGTTTTTTGTATGATTTTAAAGAGGCTTTTACCGTAAGGCAGTGCGTTCGATTCCCATTGTAGAACATATATGGGAAGAAGGAAAGAAGGTAATGCAGGCCCCGGTGACGGTCATTCCAACCCTACCGCGCCTAGAGAAAAAGTATAAAGCTCCTGATGACCGTCCTGCCTGCTTGACTGGACAACCAAGACCGGACTCAGTCATATCGCAAGCAGCACAGAAAAAATCGCGGAATCCTTCGGCCACCCTCACAACTCCACCAGACAAGGAAGGTAGAAGGTTAGACAATGCTGGGAAGCGTTTTTCATCAATGGCGAGCTTGCTGGTCCGGGCGGCCAATGCCTTGGCTATTCTAGCGAGGTACGACCGCCGGATGTGGAGTGATGTCGCAGCCTATATATATATGACCCTTAGGCCGAAGCACTAAAACTTCTGGAAGAGGGACAACGTTCTTCTTCAGAAATGATTGACTGTGCGATGGACATCGCAACCACTTCGTTCCGTGCTCTGGGTAGCGCGGCTGTTCTTAGACGGCAGGGTTGGCTGCGAGCGACTTACTTCCGGCCGGAAGTTCAAAATAAGATTCTTGACTTACCCTTTGATGGGGACATGTTATTTGGGAAGCATGTCGATGACACCCTGCAGGGGATAAAGAAGGACACGGAGACGGCTAGGGCTCTTGGTACCCTACAATATAGGAAAACACCGTTCCGTGGGGCAAGAGGACGAGGCTTCACTTTGCCAAGAGGTGGCTATCAACAGCAACGGCACTCGCAGCAGTCGCAGTCGTACAGACCTCAGTACGGCAATCAGTATTATCAGAGGCAGTCACAATCTCAGTCTTTCTCTCGTCAGAGCTCTCGTGGACGTCAAGGGCGTCCAGGCAAAGACGCTGGCAAGCATCAATAGCGGCCTCCTGACTCTGCCGACTGTTCCTCCGCTCCATGGGTCTCCAGTGGGCGGCAGGATAACTCAACATCTGAGCAGCTGGGAAGAAATAACATCGGATCAGTGGGTATTGAACATCATCCAACATGGGCATACGCTAGAATTCCAGGAATTTCCACCTACAAGAGCTCCCCACGCCACTACTTCGAAACATCTAAACCTTCTACAATTAGAAGCTCAACAAATGCTTCAGAAAGGGGCGATCCAACGTGTTCCCCTATCACAAAGAGGAGAAGGTTTCTATTCAAGATTTTTTCTGATCCGCAAAACAAAGGACAAGTGGCCTCCAATCCTGGATTTAAGAGAGCGCAACACCTATCTTGTGAAACTGTAGTTTCGGATGATTTCACTCCAGGACATATTCCGCCTCTTGAATCCAGGCGACTTCATGGCTACGTTAGACCTGGAAGATGCCTATTTTCATATCCCGATCCACCCAGCTCACAGACGTTTCCTTCGCTTCACAGTAGGCAAGAGTCACTGTCAGTTCATGGTGCTCCCATTCGGATTAAAATCCGCACCCCGGATATTCACAAAGGTGCTGGCCCCGGTAGCAGCTTTTCTGAGAAGACAGTCGCTGGAGGTATTCCCGTACTTAAACGACTGGCTGCTGAAGGCACCAAGTTTCCAAGCCGCAACAGAAGCAGTGGAAACATGTTTGAATCTCCTCACTCCTCTGGGTTTACAGCTCAACAGGGAAAAATCGGTTCTTCGACCAGCGAGTTCAGTGAAGTTCCTGGGAGCAATACTCGATACTCAGGTGTGCAAAGCCTTCCCATCGGAAGAGAGACAAATGAAACTCATGTCTTCAGCCGCTCGATTGCAAAAGAAAAATTGGATGACAGTCAGGATGTACAAATCTCTTCTAGGGTCGATTTCATCCTGTATTCAATTGATTCCGCACTGCAGGCTGCGAATGCGCCCCTTGCAAGAGGAACTAGATCTTCAGTGGAAGCAGGTGGAAGGGTCTTTCAACGACAGGGTAACTGTCACCCAGCAGATGAAATAAACAGTTTCATGGTGGATGAAAAAATCTCACCTATCGGTGGGTCTCAGTTTCAGAGCGGCTCCGGCTCCTCGCTGTAGGAGAGTAGGGTCTGCAATCCTATGATCACCCAGATTTTTTGCTTTTGTTTCACTGGTTTACGACTTTCTCTGGCTGTGGGCCTGCCAAGCAGACCCACAGCCTAGCTGTTCTCTCGCTAAATTGACATGTGTACCTCAGGTGCATTACCCAATTGGAACTGGGCCACCTTGTCAGACCCTGTAACTCAGGTCATCGGTGTACCCAGGGCCTACCAGGGGCTGAAGCATGTATTATGCCACCCCTGGATGGCCATCTAAATCTGACACAACTGGCTGCACGACAGCTGGGGCAAGGTGGTGTAATCACCCTTTGCTTTAGATATAGTATACCTATATCTAACCCTAAAATGGACACTCGGATTCCTATCAGTCACTCCTATGGCAGGCCTTGACAATCCTGAAGGCAGAGTGCGTGGATTCGTGTGAATTGGCGCTCTGGCATGAGCCGAGCCCGGTTGCAGCTTGCGGAACCAAGTCCCAATGGCTGTTCCATGATAACGCGTACCATATACTCTTTAATGCTAACTTCGGTATCGCGTTATCAAAACATGTCGAGTAAGGTGTCATACGAATCGGGATACTGACCCCTCACCAATGCTGGCGACGGGGTTAGCATTCCACCCTTCTAGAGGGACACGACATGTACGTAACTGTGAACCCCGGTTAAAGTTAACTGAAGCCTCAGCTCCAAAAAATGGATGCTGCCACCACAGACACGAGTCTGACCTCCTGCTGCTGGGAGTCCTTCCAGCGGGGAGAGCTTGGACAAAGGGTTTCCTGTCCGGGGCGGTGCTCGCACCATCCCAGACAGGGTTTTGTGTATCCTGGGTAGGCAGGGCTTTACAGGAAGGTGACTGCGGAGTGGCACCCCGGTGCTCTCTACGCATCTGCCGGCTAGAACCAGTTCCAGGGGCACCCCAGCCCCTGACCTGGGGAAAGTCCGGCATGGGAGAGGGGTGTAACCACCCCCCTTCCTGGTCCCACCCCTAGGGCAGGACCTAGTCGCGTACCCACCCCTTTCTTTAGGATAAAGGCAGGAGCGGGGACCCTTCCAAATTAGATCATCTTTCAATCAAGAAACTACTTTCTACGAAAGGAACTCTCGAGTCTTCTCAAGATTTCTCCCTTGTGGCTAAGGAGTAGTCACCCTGCATCCGCAGGCACCATCTAAGAACTCTGCGGTTTGCTGCACGTCCTTCCTCAGGAATCCGACTGCCCAGCTCAACGAGAACCGGCTTCCCTGGCACCTCTGACCTCTACCCACATCGTCAGCTCAGCTGAGATACGTGGGTGCGACGAGACCTCGAGGGACCGGCCATCATCAGAACCTGCACGACTTCTAAACCAGCACGACCGCCGAGGGATCCTCTGGTGAGTGCTTTGGGGTCCGAGAAGCCCCGACCCTGAGCAGCTCCAGCACCGAAGTTCAGCCTCCCAGCATCTCCACGATCTGCGTGGGGCCCTTCTGCTCTTTGCTGCTCATCACGTTGTCTGGCTACTAGCCGCTGGCTTGCGGCCTTCTCGACGACGCCCGACAACAACGCTGCTGGTCTGGTTGCTCCAGACTGGCCTTTGCTCCCTTCTGAAAGAGGAGCACCCCGGACCTTCCTGGTCCACTCAAGACGCCATTTTAGGTCCACCACGTTGCCCTGAATTTGCCAAGGCTTGTTGCCCCAATCCTGGGCCCAGCGACGCCGACAGCATCAATCTTCGTGGGACAGCTCGCACCTCCATCCTGGTCGCCGACAACGCCTCCTGGTCCGTGAGACTGCAGAGCCTAGCGTCGCCCACTCACCTAGTCGAGATGACGATCATCCGGTGCCCTCCTGGTACCCTCTGACTACTGGCTAGTAGTTACGAACTTGGTCCCCTCTGCTTTCAGGTGTCATCCATCTCTGATCCAGGCTTGGATCTCTACGAACTATCTCCACTGGTCGCCGGCCAGCAACTCCTTCCTTCCGGCCCCTGGTTCGTCAGCGAGGATTCCCGACGTCTGTAAAGACTTATGCAGCCGCAGCCCCTGGGCTAGGTAACTTCGGCATTTCGTGCCCGCATAGCCTCATTATCTAAGGGTCCAGAGTCACTGGCGCTTCCGACTTACCTTATCGGGTTCGCCCGAGAACACTAAACTTTCCGTGCCCTCGGGAATTTGTATAAACTGTGCACTTGAAGTATTTTCCTAAGAGTTTCGTTGTGTGCTTAGTACCCTGTCCTCATAAAGAGTACAGGGCTGTTGTGACTTAAAATAAATACATTGTTTATTTTCATAACACTTGTGTGGCGTCCTTTCACTTGGTGTTCAAGGGGTATATGTGATGGTATAACAGCTGGCTTAACACGCCCTCTAGAGTTTAGCCCGAAGACTGCTCGTATCCACGCTACTAGGATAGCTGGTCTAAGGTTGACTTACAACCAATCACCATAAGGGTCGTTTGGACTGATGCATAGTGATCACTAGAATAGTGAGCACTGCATATCAGGCCAACTTCTCACACTCGCGACATTACAACAGACGCCTCCCTTCAGGGTTGGGGAGCGGTCATGCAAGATCTCCAAGTCAGTGGACACTGGACGCCAAAAGAACGTCGCTTACATATCAATGTTATGGAGCTGAGAGCTATTTGATTGGCAATGTTGGCTTTCCTTCCAAGGATTTCAAATTCTGCCTTTCTAGTGCGTACGGACAACACCACCGCAATGCATTACATCAACAAGCAGGGAGGCACAAGATCGCCACTGCTTTCTCAGGAAGCCGAGCTGTTATGGGAATGGGCAATCTCGCAGAACATCAGGCTCGTGGCGGAACACCTTCCAGGAGTATGCAACACGAAAGCGGATACGCTAAGCCGCCTGAGGGCAGTCTCGCACGAGTGGGAATTGGACAACGCAATGGTCAAGGACATCTTCTCCCGCTGGGGAACCCCAGCGATCGACCGGTTTGCCACTCCGATGAACAAGAAATGCCGGTGTTACGCAAGCAGGGAACACCATCGAGGATCGCTGGGGAATGCCCTTTTGATGTCTTGGTCCGGCGCATTTGTTTACGCCTTTCCACCATTTCCCCCGATTCCTCGAGTCCTCAAGCTCAAGATGGACAGGTGCAGGATGATACTGATTGCGCCCGCCTGGGCTCGCCAGTTCTGGTTCACGGAGTTGTTTCTTCTGTCGGAGGAACAGTCCATTCAACTTCACTCCAACAGGACTCTTCTATCAATGTACAACGGCCAAGTTCTCCACCCGAACCCGAGCTCGCTTCAATTGATAGCATGGCTCCTGAACACAGGGAGTTTAAGGATCTAGACATTCCGGAGGAATGCAGAAACATCTTAGCACGAGCTCCTAGCACTAATAAAACATATAGAGCGAAATGGAAAAGGTTTTATTTATGGTGCCAGAGAGGAGTGCATCCATTCTCATCAGCTCCGCATCAACTCTTACCATACATTCTATCCTTGGCGCAGGCAGGTCTGGCTCATGCGTCCATCAAGGTCCACTTGGCGGCTATTTCCAGATATAGACGAACAAGATCTGGTCCTTCTCTGTTATCAGCAAGAGTGATAAAGCAATTCCTAAAAGGACTGTTTAGAGTGTTTCCGCCAGTTCGGCCTCCACCTCCGATTTGGCATCTGAATGTGGTCCTGGCTCAACTGATGGGATCGCCATTTGAGCCAATTCATAAGGCAGACTTGAAGTTCCTGTCATGGAAGGTGGCGCTTCTTCTGGCACTCACCTCGGCAAGGAGAGTGGGAGAACTTCAGGCTTTAACTATCAAGGAACCTAACTTGCAGTTCAAAAATGATACCTTGATCCTCCGGATGAACCCCAAATTCATTCCGAAGGTACCGACAGATTTTCATCTTAATGAACCAGTGGTTCTGAATTCCTTTTTTCCTCGGGCCCTCAACCCAGGCTGAGAGGACACTTCATTCTCTGGACGTTCAGAGATGTTTGAAATTCTATCTTCAACGCACAGCTGGATTTCGGAAGACGCCCCAGCTGTTTGTGGCTTTTAGAGCCCCAAGGAAAGGATTTCCTTTGTCAAAACAGGGGATTTCCAGATGGATATCGAGTGCGGTCCGTTTCTGCCACCAGGCAAGCCGTTGAAAGGACAGGTTAAGGCGCACTCCACAAGATCGATCTCTTCGTCTACAGCACTGTTTGCAGGAGTATCGATAAAGGATATTTGCAGAGCAGCCACCTGGAGCAGTACTCACTCATTCACGAGACACTACTGCCTGGACGCGGCTGCAAAGGGGGATTCGGCTGTTGGTCAAGCTGGCCCTGAGAAATCTCTTCCAGTAAGAGGTGAGCTTTCCTCTCTTCCCTCCTTCCTGTTTTTTCTCACATTTTGTTTATTATGCTATGGTTACTGATTTATGTTTATGATGATATGTTGTATCATTGGTTGATGATAGTTTGTAACTATGAACGAAATGTTTGAGGCAGGCTAACTGCTATCTACTCTGATACAAGCAATGGGAATCTATGAAAGTTCCAATACTGGAGTAAGAAACAAGTTACTTACCTGTAACTTTAGTTCTCCAGTATTGGTAACTTTCATAGACTCCCATGCGCCCACCCACCTCCCCTGGGAAAGCTCATTTCTGGTCTAGGTGATTCTGTGGTAAGGCAACGGCTACGAAAATCTGAGGCTCTGAGCTTTCTCAGGAAGGTTCCACAGGGTGAGGCTAATCTGATTGGTTGCTAGTGTAAGTTTGGGTCTTTTTACATAAGGACACCTATAGGCTACAAAATGTAATGAGGCCTAGGCCTAATTTTTACTTTTTTGCACCTATTAGGGTGTATTTACCTGTGTGTGTGTGTGTGTGTGTGTGTGTGTGTGTATATATATATATTTATATATATATATATATATATATATATATATGTGTGTATATATATATATATATATATGTGTGTGTATATATGTATATATATATATATATATATATATATATATATATATATGTGTGTGTATATATATATATATATATATATATATATATATATATATATATATATATATATATATATATATATATATATATATATATATATATATATATATATATATATATATATATATATGTGTGTACCAACACTCGCCCAGGAAGAGTGAACTCTGGGAGCTGTAGTCGTGGCAGGTCTGCAGCCGAGTTGGTGCCATTTGACTGACGTCAGCGGACTTCCGCCTAGGTGGGGCAACCTGGACATTTAAGGAGGGGTGGAGTTATGCTGGGTATATGGCGGCACCTGAGGAAGGCCGTGCGAGGCCGAAATGCATTGTGCAACGCTGTTCTGAATATAAGCCTCTTCCAACGTTTCCCCCGAGTGGCCTTCACCTGTTCCGTGAGGATTGGGAGTTGTGAAGATTTTCACGCCAGCCAGAGGCGTGTTCGAAGACCCCGCTCCTTAAAGTGGCAAGAGTTTTCACTGGCTCCCCGCTGCTTGCAGCCCCTTTGCACATCAAGTTATTGATAAACTTTTGCTCTCCACAGAGTGCACCTTCAACGAGGGCCGCTGCGCTCCGCAGCTCGTCACTAAAACGAGGAGGCAGGTTCAACCTATCCTGCCTCGCGATCCTGTTGACACACGCACTTTGGGGAAGGAGTGACAAAGGGGACCGAAGGAAGAACTTGGATTCTACCCAACTCGCCAATTTAACACCCCGTCCCTTCCAGTAATTCTTCCCTTACCTACCAACACTCGCCCAGGAAGAGTGAACTCTGGGAGCTGTAGTCGTGGCAGGTCTGCAGCCGAGTTGGTGCCATTTGACGGACGTCAGCGGACTTCCGCCTAGGTGGGGCAACCTGGACATTTAAGGAGGGGTGGAGTTATGCTGGGTATATGGCGGCACCTGAGGAAGGCCGTGCGAGGCAGAAATGCATTGTGCAACGCTGTACTGAATAAAAGCCTCTTCCAACGTTTCCCCCGAGTGGCCTTCGCCTGTTCCGTGAGGATTGGGAGTTGTGAATATATATATATATATATGTGTGTGTGTGTGTGTATATATATATATGTGTGTGTATATATATATATATATATGTGTGTGTATATATATATATATATGTGTGTGTGTATATATATATATATATATATATGTGTGTGTGTATATATATATATATATATATATATATGTGTGTGTATATATATATATATATATATATGTGTGTGTATATATATATATATATGTGTGTGTATATATATTTATCCAGTATTTGGGTGTCTTTCATAGATTCACATGCCTGAATCATTCCCCGTCGCCGAGACGGGAGCCTCCGGTACATAAAAAAGTAATGTCCTAAGGACATACATAGAGAATATAGGCCGAAGGGCCTCCCCTTTGGGGCCTTTCCACGTCCTTATGTAAAAAAGGACCGAACTCTCATCGTTAGCCAATCAGCTCCGACCTCCCTCTAGAACCTTCCCAGGAGGAGCCTCAGTCCCTCAGATTTTCTACCGCACGTTGTGCTAGGGAGTCTCCAACCTGAGCTCTTCAGGTTTTCCTGGCTTCGAAGTCTCAAACTTCGCTGAAGTACACTTTGTACGGAAAGGTTATATATCCTATCTTCGACTACATGTCGGAATCTGATATGAAAGCTTCGTCCATGGCGGACTCGCAGAAGAAAGCCCTCCTGCGGCAAGCAACGGATTCAAGCGGAGGACAAGCACGACCTGTGCTTATATTGCCTGTACCCTGACCACGTCACTGACAAGTGTAGGGTGTGTAGAGCCTTCCCAAAGAAGACTGTTAAGGAAAGGGAAACTCGCCTCCGCGAATGGCTCGACAGGCTTAAGGTCCGAGACACTCTGGAATCTTCCGAGGGTAGTGTCTCCGCGACCTCTAAAGTCTCCAAGAAGAGACCCAGGGTGCAGTCCCCTGGAGAGACAGACACTCCTCCTAAGAAGGCGCACAGGAAACCTTCGGAGGCACGTTCCACCACCTCCTCCGTGTCTGTTAAGGATGGCCAGAGGTTCAAGAAGCCCGCTCCATCTACTAAGCGGACCACCTCGGTCACGACCACTGTGTCGACCACTACGGCCTCATCGCCCTCCGCGACGGCCACGACGACCACCACTGCGTCCTCAGGCGCACCGGTCTCCTCGACCATTCCTCTGAAACCTTCATCCAGTACGAATACAAAATCCAGTAAGAATACTAAGTCTTCGTCACCTAAGAGGTCTAAATCTACAGGTACGCCTTCGCCGAAAACATCTCATACCGAAGGATCGTCACCTAAACGGTCGAGGTCAAGTTCA
Organism: Lissotriton vulgaris; assembly: GCF_964263255.1. NCBI lineage: Eukaryota > Metazoa > Chordata > Amphibia > Caudata > Salamandridae > Lissotriton > Lissotriton vulgaris. The sequence continues at coordinate 1,768,203,794 of NC_141687.1, forward strand.
AAAGGCACGCCTTCGACAACGATATCTCAAGTCCAAGGCCCTACCACCAGTAAGTCGGCGACACTCTTATCCCCACAAAATTTGATGCCATCGACCATAACGGAGGTGCCCAAGTCACCAACACACACGGCGGGCGCGCCATCTTCACGCACGTCGTCGGAAGAGACCCCGGCGCCATCTTGGAAAGAATCGAGATTGGTCGAAGCCTCTATTCACTCGATTCCAACGCCCTCGGTTCACCCAACGGTGGAGTTGGCACCCGAGCAAGAACAGGAGACACTCCAGAGTGAGGAGTCAGACGAAGAACAGGAGGTTCACGAGGAACACCAGGACGTCCACGAGATCCGGGACGAACTTATATATCAGGGGCGCTCCCTGAACGTCGACACGGTGAACACCCCGATGATCTGTTTGCCACTGTCTCTGGTCAACGATTTGAAATCCCTGGTGCAGGACTATAAACAACGGTTCCCGGACGCAGACAGCGGCACCCACGTGCCGGTCACCCAAGCGCAACCATCGGCCTCGCAACCTTCCGCTCCCCAGGCCCGTCCTCGGAACCAACCCCAACCTCGCACTCGACCGCAAACTCAGGCGGAGGACTCGTCGGAAAGCGAGGAGGAGGAGACGGACTTAGAGGAAGGCGAGGTGCAAGACGCCGCCTCGGACCCCAGAGACGACGATGCCGATGCTGCGTCATCACACCATTCGTCTACCCCGGCATCCCCGCGACCGCGCCACTCTGAGGCGGCGGACGTGGGAGGTTTTCACAAACTGGTGGACAGAGCTGCAAAGAGGTTTCACATGGCAGTGGAATCCGCGGAAACGGAATGCTTCCTCCATGATTTCAAGGAACACAGCCAGAAATTGGCCAAGTCTATTCCACTTATAGACTTTCTGTGGGAACAGGGCAAGAAGCTGATGCTCACGCCTGCTTCGGTGCCTGCGGTGGTTCCGCGCCTAGACAAGAAATATAAGGCCCCGAACACCGCACCTGCCTGCCTGACCGGCCACCCCAAACCGGACTCGGTTGTGACGCAGGCGGCCCAAAAACAATCCCGCAACCCTTCCTCGCCGCTGTCCGCGCCCCCTGATAAGGAAGGAAGGAAGCTGGACACCATAGGCAAACGGTTCTCTACCACGTCCGCCATGACCATCAAGGTAGCGAATTCCATCGCCCTCCTTGGCCGCTACAACCGCCAGCTATGGGAAGACATAGCTCCTTATCTACAAAGTCTGCCAGCCGCGGTCCAGGACGAGGTGAAAGCTCTTCTAGCGGAAGGACAAAACTCCGCGGCAGAAATTATCGACTGCGCCATCGACGCAGCCATGACGGGATTCCGCCAGTTGGCCGGGGCTGCCGTGCTCCGCCGCCAAGGCTGGCTCAAAGCAACGTCCTTTCGGCAGGAGGTCCAATCTAAGGTGCTGGACATGCCGTTCGACGGTCAATTCCTCTTTGGAGAGAAGATAGACGAAGCGCTCCAGGCCATCAAGAAGGACACCGATACGGCGAGGGCTCTGGGCTCCCTCCAGTCCCGGAACCAATCCTTTCGGGGGGGCCGCTCCAGAGGTCAATACTCCTACAGGGGTTCCTACCAAAATCGGTCGTCCTATTCCTACAGCAGCAGGAACCAGCCCCAGCACAAACAACAGTCCCGTCAGTCGTCCTATGAGAGGTCGTCCTTCAGAGGCAAATCCGCCAAGAAGGGCGCTGGCGGCCGCCAGTGACCATTTACTCCAGCCAGTCCCACCACCGTCTCAATCCTTTCGAATTGGAGGAAAACTGACCCACTTCCTCAAAAATTGGCAAAAAATCACTACGGATCGGTGGGTGCTGCAAATAATTCAATTTGGACATTCCCTCGAACTGGTCAACACCCCTCCCAACACTCCTCCGCTGAAGCGTGCTCTCAAACACCTGCACCTCCTTCTCCAGGAAGTATCCGCCATGTTGGGCAAAGGAGCCATCGAAAGAGTCCCGAAGTCCCAGAAGGGGAAGGGTTTTTATTCCCACTTCTTCCTAGTCCAACAGAAAGGGGACAAGTGGAGGCCGATCTTAGACCTCCGGGCGCTCAACGCCTTCCTGCGGAGTCAATCCTTCCGGATGGTCACAATCCAGGAGATCCTGGGAGCACTGGAAAGAGGAGACTCGATGGTCTCCCTGGACTTACAGGACGCCTACTACCATATCCCCATCCTCGTAAGGCACAGGAAGTACCTACGGTTCGAAATAGCAGACAGACATTACCAGTTCAAGGTTTTGCCTTTCGGCCTCAAATCCGCACCACGTATCTTCACGAAGTGCTTGGCGCCAGTGGCGGCCTTCCTGCGGCAAAGGGGTCACCAGGTGTTCCCCTACCTGGACGACTGGCTGGTGAAGGCGCCTTCCCCGGAAGGCACGACGGCTTCATCCAACGCCTGCAGCGCTCTTTTTCAACAGCTGGGTCTGACGATCAACCTCAAGAAATCCTGCACTACCCCTTCAACGAGGATCACCTTCCTAGGGGCTACCCTAGACACGAAGCGCGCGAAGGCTTTCCCCTCGGAGGACAGGACCAACAAAATACTGTCCCTGGCCGCGGCGGTGGCCAAGAAGCCTCGCATCAAGGTACGGACATTCACCTCCTTGCTAGGGATGATGTCTT
>NC_141687.1:1768213938-1768218938 GCF_964263255.1 Lissotriton vulgaris
TGGCACGCCACTTTGCATGTCATTAGTGATAAGTATCACTGACATGCAAAGCGGGGCCCAAGATGGTCGCTATCTCCTTTTAGCTGTCACTAACTGGTGTTAGCGACAGCTTGGTAATAGGGAAATAATTTTATCTCCGCTTTCATGGCTTTTAAAGCCAAAAAAGCGGAGATAAACCCCCCTTGATAATATGCCCCACGATTCCTTGGGGGTTTCAGCTGACAGGGCTTGGTATTGTTACAAGGTAATTTTTCCATGAAACGTCAGAGGGTCGATGCAGGGGTTCTAGAAGAGGTGATAAACCATTTAAGCCTCATGAACAAGCGCATGGTCTTTTAAAGATTTGTGAAGTACTCGGGGGCGGCGGTGTGTGTGTGCCCTCTTTCAGGAGTGGGCGGGGGGGCACTGCCAGCAACTTGCCAGGTCAGGTAGTGTTCAACACGTGCATCACCCTTTCTCTGCCTGCTATTGCGCACCATGCTTCGGAAAGGTAAGAAAAAGAATGTGCATTTGAGTTTGAAATGTCCGATCCTGCAGCAGCACACTTCCAAAGCCCACACATGACAATAACCCGATTCAAGGCCCCATTCACCCGTTTATAAAAAAATAGATAACACTCCAACAAAGTAAGGTTATAAAACTTTATTAACTACTAACTTTAACGAACGGAACAAAAACTAAAAACATTTAAACATTTCTCAACACAAAAAGCAACAATGGTTAGAAGCTGTCTTTTGTGCGAATAGTCCCAAGGCAGCACAACGTGCAGAGTTCTGGACGGCACCCAGGTGATGTCGCCTGGGTGCCGCACTGGTTTAGGGATCCTACAATGCTGCTCCGAAAATTGGCGTGGGGCGTCCCGGGTGGGGCGGGGGGAGCCTCGTCAGTAGCGGTCTGTTGTGCGAATAGTCCCAAGGCAGCACAACGTGCAGAGTTCTGGACGGCACCCAGGTGATGTCGCCTGGGTGCCGCACTGGTTTAGGGATCCTACAATGCAGCACAGAAAAACAGCGTGGGGGCGTCCCGGGTGGTGCGGGGGGAGGCCTCGTCAGTAGCGGTCTGTGTCCAGTGTCACATGGCTGACACAACATGTACGATAGGCACCCAGGTGATGTCCAGTAAACTGCCGCACTGGTTTTGGTATCCTACAATGCTACTCCGAAAATTGGCGTGCGTCGGCCCGGGGGGGGGCGTGGGGGAGGCGGCGTGAACGGGCCTCCCCAGGTGGCGGCCATCTAGCTGAGTTGCGCCCGCTCTTGCGGCTACAGCGTCTCGCTCACCATGTTGTTGAGTTGCTCCCACTCTTGCAGTGCAGCGATAGGCGGCTGCCACATGGCTCTTAAAATGGCGGACGGCTCCTCGGTTTTGGCCTGGTCCACTAAAATGGCCCTGGGGACACCTTGGAACTCGGACGCTTCCCTGATAAGGCTTGGGTCCCATTCTCGAAAAGCGTCCCCTCAGCCGTGAAGATTCTACAAAAGTCTTGGGGGCCCCCGACTCCCGCAGGCTTCCGGTGGGGAGCGGCTGCCATGATTGCTCGCGGAATGGCCACGACGGAGCTACGAGATGGTAGTGGTCTCATGCTGACGCCAGCTTTAGTCTGAAACATCCAGAAACACTATAGACTACCAATTCGATCAGTTCCGGTAGCGCCCCAACATGACCCGGAAGAGAAGAATTTGCCCTCCCCTCTTTGACTGATGGTTCTTGTTGCCTGTCCCCTCTGTTGTCATTTAACAGAACTTTTTGGACTGCTGAAAGGGGTTGTGTTCTGAACGCTGGTTGGTGGAGACATTTAGACTATATTCTTGACCTACGTTGTCGCGTAATGCGTTTAATGACACGCCGCGTTAGCGCACCCGGAAGTGATCCGAGGCGCGGCGCGCAGCGCGTAACGTAAGCATAACAGGTCATGTGACTTGTTAATAAAACTTTTCATTGGTTCATTTTACTTTTGTTATTTTAATGATGAAAAGCTTGGTCATATGACCTAAAAATTACGCTTTTTATTTTTTTCGAACATTTTTTTTTTCTTCAAACATATGTTATAATATTCCAGGCTAATGTACTTTCCCGGAAAATTTACAACTATCCTGCAAGTAAAATATATTCCTTTTTCGAGAAAAAGGGCGTTTCTTCGTTCCATGACGGAGCCGTTGAGTAAGAGAGACTCGGCCTGCTGTCTTAGTCGCCGATACGATGATTATCAGATTCTTATCGATCACTTTATGTTGCAGAAATGAAAAACACAACTGCCCTTGACCATTTATCTTTACTGCGTTCCTACATATTATACCTTTTATCCGTCATGTAATCGGACTGCTTTATTTCACTTGCCTTTTACTGATTCGAAAACAGTGACTAAAAGTAAAAACTTTACCAATGTAAATACTACTACCGTGTTTTGTTTTAAAAACCTTTATTGTGAAAATATCAGTATACAAATACGGGCCTATAACCACGTGGGCCGGCCACGGAGCAAACTGAAATCGTATATGATGAGGAGACATTTACACTGTAGAGGAACGTAACGAGCGGGCCATTAGGTTGCAAGAACTAAGGTGTCTAACAGTTGCGGAATCGGTGGACGTACATTTTGTAATTAAAATAAGACAGGGCCACTTACAATAACATTTTCTAGATATACATTTGCGGGCAAGGAGTTACGAGTCCCATTTATACCGGCGCCATTTTGGGCGAGGCCGGGCAGGTCCAAGATATAGTCAAAATGTCTTCACCAACAATCGGCCAGACCAGAACCCCTTTCGGCCCTTTATGCTACAAGATGGTGTCTTCCATTCAGAAAATATTGTTGGCAGCATTTTGAAAGGAAAGATAAACAGCCGTTCTCCTAGTGAGTCTCACATTGTTACATTTAGGAAGAATGTTGAAGAATAATATGTGGAAAATCTGAAGCCATTTTTCTACAAACTCTCAATCTGCCTAAGTCATGGGCGATCTTTGTCCACACCAGGGCAATAGTGAAGCTGCAGCAGGTGCAAAGGAGCTTCAGACAGTCTTACAAGCACTGCTTTTCTAAACATTTTTTTGTATTTTTGCACAGTTTTATATATTCTTTTTTGTTTTTGATGGAGGGGAAACAACAAAAAACAGGCATTGAAAAAAGCTCAACAGTGCAGGGCGCCTTGTGCTGCTTCCGACCTATTCACACATCGGTCCACTACTGACATCACCTCATAAGCCAACGGGGCACCCCACACTGACTTTCGGCGCAGCATTGTAGGATGGCCACACCAGTGCGGCAACTTGCTGGACACCACCTCGGTGCCATCCGGATCTCGGAGCGTTCGAGTCACTGTACCGCAAGAGTGACCGGAACTCAGCTGGTCACGCCGTCTTTCGGCGCAGCATTGTAGGATGGCCACACCAGTGCGGCAACTTGCTGGACACAACCTCGGTGCCATCCGGATCTCGGCGCGTTCGACTCACTGTACCGCAAGAGTGACCGGAACTCTGCTGGACCCGCCGTCTTTCGGCGCAGCATTGTAGGATGGCCACACCACTGCAGCAATTTGCTGGACACCACCTTGGGCAACAGTGAAACTGCAGCAGGTGCAAATAAGCTTCAGATAGTCTTACAACCACAGCTCAGAACTCTCAACTATGGCACTCAATATCCAGGACTTGCCATTCGGATCTTGGCGCCTTGTGCTGGTTCCGACCTATTCACACATCGGTCCACTACTGACATCACCTCATAAGCCAACGGGGCACCCCACGCCGACTTTCGGCACAGCATTGTAGGATGGCCACACCAGTGCAGCAACTTGCTGGACACAACCTCGGTGCCATCCGGATCTCGGCGCGTTCGACTCACTGTACCGCAAGAGTGACCGGAACTCAGCTGGACACGCCGTCTTTCGGCGCAGCATTGTAGGATGGCCACACCAGTGCAGCAACTTGCTGGACACAACCTCGGTGCCATCCGGATCTCGGCGCGTTCGACTCACTGTACCGCAAGAGTGACCGGAACTCAGCTGGACACGCCGTCTTTCGGCGCAGCATTGTAGGATGGCCACACCAGTACGGCAATTTGCTTGACACCACCTCGGTGCCATCCGGATCTCAGCGCGTTGTGCTGCTTTCGGCCTATTCGCACATCGGTCCGCTACTGACGCTGCCTCACGTGCCAACGGATTTTCTACGGTTTTTGTAGCCCTATACCGCATAACAGGTCATGTGACTTCTTTATAAAACTTTTCATTGGTTCATTTTACTTTTGGTTTCCTAAAGATGGAAGGCTTGGTCATATGACCTAAAAATAACACTTTTCATTGGTTTAGAACATTTTTTTTTCCCAAACGATGAAAGCCCCACCTTGTTTCTGGATCATTCAGACTGAAGCTGGCGTCAGCATGAGAGCACCACCATCTCGTGGCTCCGTCGTGGTCATTCCGCGAGCAATCATGGCAGCCGCTCCCCACCGGAAGCCTGCGGGAGTCGGGGGCCCCCAAGACTTTTGTACAATCTTCACGGCTGAGGGGACGCTTTTCGAGAATGGAGCCCAAGCCCTAGCAGGCAAGCGTCCGAGTTCCAAAGTGTCCCAGGGCTATTTCAGTGGACCAGGCCCAAAACCGAGGAGCCGTCCGCCATTTTAAGAGCCATGTGGCAGCCGCCTATCGCTGCACTGCAAGAGTGGGAGCAACTCAACAACATGGTGAGCGAGACGCTGTAGCCGCAAGAGCGGGCGCAACTCAGCTAGATGGCCGCCACCTGGGGAGGCCCGTTCACGCCGCCTCCCCCACGCCCCCCCCGGGCCGACGCACGCCAATTTTCGGAGTAGCATTGTAGGATACCAAAACCAGTGCGGCAGTTTACTGGACATCACCTGGGTGCCTATCGTACATGTTGTGTCAGCCATGTGACACTGGACACAGACCGCTACTGACGAGGCCTCCCCCCGCACCACCTGGGACGCCCCACGCTGTTTTTCTGTGCTGCATTGTAGGATCCCTAAACCAGTGCGGCACCCAGGCGAC